>NC_087195.1:3317500-3395000 GCF_035594125.1 Scylla paramamosain
TGTACGATATTTTTGGTTTGGTGTATGATAATTGTGTTTTTATTTGTTTATTTTGTTTTTTCGAATTTTTTTTTTTTTGTCTTTTTTTATTTATTTATTTATTTAATTTTTCCGATCGACCTCTTCTTTGATTTTACTGCTTCCTCTTGCATGAATATACAAGAACAGATGATTTATATATTTGTCTATTTTATCTATTTATTTATTCACCATTTCTTATTTTATTTTACTTTTTTTTTCTCTCCTTTTTGTGTGTTTGCCTTTGAAACTGATTAAGACATTTGCACATTTTCACTGTATTTCTCTATGTCTTCTTTCTTTCATTCCCATATCATTTAATTCGGCGTGTTTACATTATCCTGATACCATTCTTTCTATCTCCCTTTTATTTATTTTTCTCCATCCCGAGTGTGTTTTATCCCCATATCATCATTTCCCTTCCCTTTCCTTTCCCACCATCTTTTTTCATTCCCTGCGATATTCATACTTTCACTTCTCCTCTAACCCTTTCCTTCCCTTCAGACTTAATATTGTTTACACGCTCAAACTTTAATTTTTTCTTCACTACGTTGTCATCATCACTTTACTTCAACTTCCTCTCTATCTCATTTTTCTTCCTTCCCTGTGCTACTAAGCTCTCTCTCTTTTACTTTTTTTTTCTTTGGTCTTTTTCTTTTTCTTTCGGATAATACTCATCTTTTCAATTTAGTCTTCTTTTTTTTTATCTTAACTTTAATTATAAAAGCTTAAACAATAAAAATGCTGAAAAAACTGGAACAAATAAGAAATAAAATGAGCTTTCTTTATATTTTCTCCCTTTCATTCAAGCTTCATATTTCCTTTCTTCCTTTTAATTTAAACTACATACTTTCTCGCTTTTCAGTCCATATTTTCACATTTTCCTCCCTTCCTTTTATTCAAATCGCACAATTCTTCCCTTCCTTTTCATTCAACTTCATAATTTATCTCTTTATATTTTTAGTCTTTATTTTTTCTCTTCCCTCATATTTTTTTTCCCCATCCTTTTAATTCAAACTTCACATTTTCCTCCCTTTCTTTTCATTCAAACGCCATATTTCCTCCCTTTTCAGGCAGAGTTCACATTGCCTTCCCTTTTTCCTTCAAACCTTATAGTCTCCCCTTAACTTTTCATCCACACTTCATATTATCCTGATATTCTCTACTTTATTTTCCCTTTTTTTAGTGATTCCATTCATACACAACAATAACATCATACAGATTCCCAATATTTCACCGACTCTCCTCGCTATTCCTATCACGATTAAATGACGGAGGCACAAAATGAACCACATTAGGAAGATCCGAAATTGCAGTCACCAACCCGCATCTCGAGGGGAAAGCGGGTCACCCAGGGCCACTAAAATAGACCTGGCGCCGCTCCAATCCAACCCCGCGCCCTTTGAGTTGTGGCAGCGAGGGTGTGGTGGAGGTGTGGTGTGTGAGGATAGGTGTGTTTGGTTTTAGGGTGCTGGTTGTGATTGTGGTGGTGGGATTATGGTGTGCTTGTGTGGTGTGGTGATTGGGGCTATGATTGCTAGTGGTGAGGTGATGCGCGGTTAATATAAGTGGTAGTGATGATGGTGGTAGTAGTATAAGAGTGTTGTATTAATAGTTGTAGTTATGGTAGATGATTGCGGTCAGGTTCAACTCAGATGCAAGTTAATGGTGATTTTTTTATCTTCGTAGTGGTGACAGCAGTAACAATAATAGTGGAAGGAGGGAGTTGGATGGTGGTATGCACAGTGGAAGTTAGTGGTAGTGATGATGCAGTGCTGTAGTGTGGTGGTGGTGGTAGTGGTGATGGTGGTGCCAAGGTTATGAAGCACTTCCGTAAAGGGCAGAAAATAGATGGCGTAGAAGAAGCTGTGAGTGTGTGTAGGCTGTGTGTGTGTGTGTGTGTGTGTGTGTGTGTGTGTGTGTGTGTGTGTTTGTTGGGGAAGTGAGACATGGATGGGGAAAAGATAAGAAGCATTTGGGTTACTGACTATACATCCTATATAACTTCCTGTTTCCTTTCCTGACCCATTTCACGCTTTCTTTTAATTTTTCACTTTTTACTCACCTCATTCCTCTCCTTCATCATGCTTCCTACACTCCGCCATTCATTTCACGTTTCCCATCATTCCCTTTCAAATTACTCTTCCTTTTTCATTCCTCTTTCTTTCTTTCCTTTTTTTTTTGTTCCATAATTCACTTCTTTTCCATTGGCACTTCATCTTTCCTTCTCTTCCTCGACGTTTTCCTTTACATTCCTCTTTTTTTTTCTTTCTTGCCTCTCATAATTAATTTCTTTTCCCGAGGCGCCTCATACGTACATTTCTCTCTTAAACTTTCCCTCCTCCACTCCCTCATTCCCTCCCATAGCTATTTCGGTCTGCCTTCCTCTTCTCCTTCCTCTGCCATGTCTCTCATTCCTTATCGTAAAACTCTTGTTAAACACCCAGTCATACAAAAAAAGTCTTGAAAACCTTAACTTCCACTAGAGCTTATTGGAAGCAGTGGAGACGAGACGTTGAAATGTTTGATAATTTAGTTCCTGGTTCATCTGATCTTGTCTTAAGGCGCCTCTTAGAATCCGTGTTAGATGAATAAGTAGGTAAATAAGCCACTCTTAAAAACCTTGTAATCCACTAAAGACTTAAGATTAGTAGACGTAAAAGAAAAGAATTTAGATATTTGAGAATACGGTTCCTGGTTCCTTCCTTGTCTTGAAGCGTCTCAAGCAATACAAGTTTACAAGTTAATTGAGTAATAAAGTTAAATTTTTTTTCGTAAGAATGTCACTGGCCAAGGGCAACAAAAATTTTAGGGGCAAAAGGGCCACTTGGGTGCAAATTCCTGAAGATATTGCAGAATAGAAAAATAATAAAGAATAAATGTCTTGAAACCTCCCTCTTGAAAAAAATAGAAGATAGGGGATGTAGTGCGTGGAAAATGGAAACACAGGCCGGTAGAAAGCATTGGAGGTTCGGATAAGCTATTCGAGCAGTGCAGTTTTGTACCTAACTGAAACACTTCCGCAACACGCTTCCACAACATTCCAAGGGCTGTAGATGGAGTTACACATTCCTAAGAGTGTTTTTACGGTTTTAGCAACAGATTAACAAGATTTATATAATACTAACAAGAGAAACACTCATGAGAACCTGGCTATCCATCTCTGTGGCTTTTGAAGATAGTCGAGGTGAGGTTAGTATTCAGTAACGCTGCACCAGGTCACCACTGCTGTTTTCCAAGGCCACAAAGATGAATAGCCAGGTTCTCAAGAGTGTTTCTCCTGGTAATTATGTAAAAATCTTGTTAATCTGGCAGGAGAATCATAGAAACACCGTTAAAAGCCAGTGTAACTTCAACTAGAGCCTTTTGAAGTAGTGGAGGTGCGGCGCAGATGTCTTTCAGAATATGGGGTGAGAGCAGAGCGCTTCAGAATGCGGGCCTGCGACGCTCGGCTCCTGACCGTCTTGGGAGGTGGTGGGCAGGAAGGCTGTGCGACGAGAGTTGTCTGGCACGCTGCGTGAACTTGATTGTGGGGAAACCCAGGTGTAGAGGAGCCCCGAGTTGCTGGGAGTGTGTAGCCTTCCCCTGTGGCAACTTGTGATTGTGTGTGTGTGTGTGAGAGAGAGAGAGAGAGAGAGAGAGAGAGAGAGAGAGAGAGAGAGAGAGAGAGAGAGAGAGAGAGAGAGAGAGACTGGTTCACATAATATCAATGTAAATGAGCGGAACAAACTTAGCAAGAACGTGTTAAATAGAGTCATTTAACCCTTTCATTGCGACACAAGACAATCGGCAGCAACAGAAGCAATGCGTTAAGTCTTTATAAGCATCTACAAGAAAACTAGCAACGAAAAAGAATATAATTTGTAATTTCTTCTCAGTTCAAAGATTGGATGTGGCTGTAGAACAAGTAAAGGTGTGTCAGAGTGATTGGTGACTAGGGAAAGGTGTACCAAGTGGCAGTCAAAGGGTTAAAAGAATATTAGACAAATTTATGGATAGGGATGATAGGTAGAAACATATAGGTGTTTTATGAAAGGACTGCCACGTGTAGGACTGATGGCTCCTTGCACCTTCCCTTCTGTTATTAGGTTCTTATTAATTTATAGATAATGATGACAGATGCTAAGTTTTATGTGTTCAGGAGTTGCTTTGTGTAGGTCAAGTGGCTGGTCTTTCGCAATATCCTTGTGTGTGTGTGTGTGTGTGTGTGTGTGTGTGTGTGTGTGTGCCCACGAGCATGCATCTGACACTTGAACATTTTCCAAAGCTGTGCCCTTCTTGCTTCGATGCACGTTTTCTAACCAGCGGGAACTCTAGTATCCTGGCGCAACACAAGGTAAATGTTTTTTTTTCCTTCTTTTCTTATGTAAGAGGGGTACTGGCATAGGGCAACAAAAAGACCGTAAAAAAAAGACCTTTGAAGTGCAAGTCTCTAAAGAATGGTGAAAAGAATCATCCAGAACTGAAGGATTGAAAGAGGTGAAGGCAAAGGAAGGCGGAAATACAGAAGCAGGCAATAAATAGTTTCAGAGTTTACCAGAAAAAGGGATGAATGACTGAGAATACTGGGTGACGCTTGCATTAGGGAGGTGGACATAACAGGAATGAGAAAGCAGAAAGATTGAGAACACCGGTTAAGTCTTGCATTAAGGAGATGGACAGAATAGGGGATGAGAGAACCAAGCAGGGAGTTCTAGAATTTACCACAAAAAAATAATGAATGATTGAAATTACTAGATAACTCTTGCATGAGGGAGGTGGAGGGAACAGGGGTGAAAGCAAACAGTTTTGTGTAGCGAGGCCGTGGGAGGAGGGGAGACATGCAGTTAAGAAAAGAAGAGCAGTTAGCGTAAAAATAGCAATAGAAAATAGCAAGAGACTATTGTACATGGATAGTTATTATAAGGAAAACAGGACGAGTATTTAGTCTTGGCATGTCAGTTCCCTTGGCCTGAGATAATGCAATCTGTGTGTCCGGAGGGTGACTCTCTTGGCTCCCTGCGGTCACCAGCTGTCCCTGATTCCTGCCATACCTGTCCCAACTTTGCAGGTGATGGGTGAGGTGATGAGGAATGGTGATAGTGATAGTGATAATTTCTGTAATATGTAGGTTAGTGGTGGTAATGATAATGAGGATGGTGATGAGAAGGAGTAAGAGGAGGATAAGAATTGTAGTCAGAATATTGGTGGTAGCGATGATGAAAATACTTGTAATATGTAGGTTAGTGGTGATAGTAGTGATGATGAAGATCGTGAGGGACAGAATGATGATGATAATGATAATGATATTTTTTATATCTGGGTTGTGTTGGCTGCGGTGACGAGGTGGAGAAAGATTGTGAGAGTCAGAATGATGATAATAATGATGTGTTTAATATTTGAATACTGGTGGCTGTGGTGACGGTGATAATGGTGATGCCTCGAACATGTAGGTGAGATTGAGGAGGAGACTGTGAATCGTGATAGTGAATGGTGGGTAAGAAAGTGCTTTAAATATTCAGGAAGATGATTACGATGATGAGAAATAAGATAGGAATTGTGACGTTACAAGTAGACATGGAATAAGTAGTATAATAGAAACAAACAAACAAACAAACAAACAATGTGTAACTATTTGACATGAAGGTACGACGGACAGATATTTAGATTAAGATGAGATAAAGTTTACTGAGACAGCTTCGAAACACTGCGCAGCGCCTCCGTTACATTCAAAAGGCTCTAGATTAAGTTTCACTCGTTTTTAACGGTGTTTTTGCGTTCCTGGTGACAGATTAAAGAACTCTCTACATTATCAACCAGAGAAACACTTTAAAACCCAGCTAATTATCTCTGTGGCAATGAAAAGAGTCTTGGCGAGAGAGGAAACCGTTTAACAACAAAGATCATAAACAGACAGAAGAAGAAGATACGTGAAGAAAATTAAATAAAGCTTCAATTTTACCGTGGAACCATAAAGACTGATCACAACAAAAAGAAAAAAAGAAACATTAACAGGTAGACTAACACGTGGATTGTGTATGGAGTCAGGAATAAACAAGAGTGGAGCTTTAGCACGTGTGGAGCATATCAGGGTGAAAAGTGGACGCGTGTTGGCCTCAAGTGGAGTATGTGATGTGCCAAAACAGTGAAGTGGAGGAGGTGGAGGAGGAGGAGTGTGGATGGAGAAAGGAAAGATGGGTTTGAAAGGATGAGAGGTGGGTAAATCGAATCGTTAATGTGAAATGAGGAGTGGATTAGGATTATATGTGGAAGGATCTGAGTGGATGAGCCGAGTGAGGTAAAGATAAGAAAGGTGGATACGTGTATGTGGAATTATATTAACAGAACCTTGAATGTGGAAAAATGAGAAGTGGATGTACTCGTATGTGGATGTATATAGAAGAATTAGAGAGGTGGATAGAACCGTGAATGTGGAAGAGAGAGATATATATAGAACCGCGTATGAAAGGAATAGAAAGAAGGACAGAACCACAGAGGAAGTATTAGAGATGAATAGAACCAAATGACGAAGGATTACAAACCTAACCGCTCTTAAAGAAACACAGATAGATTAATAGAACCACGTACAGAAAAATTAAAGATGAATAGATAGAACCATGAATAAAACGAATAGAGAATAAAATAGAACCGCATGCAAAAGGATTAGAAAGATAAATAGAACCACACATAAGAAAGAGAAGTGAACGAAACCGCAAACACAAGGATAATTGATAAACAGAACCGTAAATAGAATGATGAAAAGGCGAATAAAGAGAAGCACATGCAGGAGAAGGGAATAACTCACACAAATATGAAGTGAGAGAAGCCTTGTAAACTCTCAACATTCTAAATTTAGGTGTTAAAATGAGGGGAGGAGGGAGGGTGTGGGCGGAAGAAGGTGCGGGGAGGGATAGAAGGATGATAGAGGAGGAGGAGGAAGAGGAGGAGGAGGAGAGGGACTAACGTGGGTGTCAAGAAGGAAGGGAAGGGAAAAATTCTTTTATATATTAACATGAAATTCAAATATGATTATCGATATGATTTCTTGAATTTGGGTCATGAAGGAGAGCAACCGTTCCTGCCAAGAGAGAGAGAGAGAGAGAGAGAGAGAGAGAGAGAGAGAGAGAGAGAGAGAGAGAGAGAGAGAGAGAGAGAGAGAGAGATAAGAATGGGTACTTTTCCCGAGCCATATTTGAGTGAATGAGAGAGAGAGAGAGAGAGAGAGAGAGAGAGAGAGAGAGAGAGAGAGAGAGAGAGAGAGAGAGAGAGAGAGCGTGTAATTCTTGTCGTGGTAGAGTAGTTGTCTCTTATGTGCCTGCCTTGATGTGTGAGAGAGAGAGAGAGAGAGAGAGAGAGAGAGAGAGAGAGAGAGAGAGAGAGAGAGAGAGAGAGAGAGAGAGAGAGAGAGAGAGAGAGAGGTAAAACAAAAGGAAAGAAAATAACAAATTACTCGGAAGCTTGAAATATGAGAGAGAGAGAGAGAGAGAGAGAGAGAGAGAGAGAGAGAGAGAGAGAGCAGTAACCGTAGCGGCCGGAGACGGGGGGCAGGGGAGCGCCGGGTCCTCCTATTTGGGCAAGAGAGGCAGGGTCACGTGATACCCAGCGACCAATGAGGGAGGGCTACGGGGTTGTGTCACGTGACGGGGGGCGGCCAATGGCGTGGTGGGCGAGGCGAGGGCGAGGGTGAGGGGGCAGGAGCAGCACAGTCAGTCCCTTGGGCGAATTGACTGCACACGCCCCAAGCGTCTCTCAGCCCAAGTTTTAGGTAAGTCTGGGGCACCCATGCGCGTCACGGAGGAGCAAAGCGGGCACCCTCAACCTTCGCCCTACGCTGGTGACCCTCAAAACCCACGGCGGCGCTTCGAAACACCCCGATGACACCCTGAAACACAGCCTGAAAGTCGCTGGGATGGCCCTTATGCCCCTGGGGATAAGAACTCCCGTCTTCGCTGGAAACTGTCTAGGGGTAATGTTTCCTTGTGGGCTCAGCGCGAAAAACACTCTGCTCCTCGCTGGAAGATGTTTAGAAGGCTTTGTTTTCCAGTCAGCTCAAACTGCCCAAGTCATCGCAGCAAAACTATCGAGGGGTTGTGTCCCTGCCATCAGCCCTGAAATACCCCAGCGCCGCGTCAGGAAAACGGATAAGAAGGGGTTGTAAAGCGCTGTCCAACCCTGAATGCTTGCCCAACATCCAAAAAATTCCCCTGGCAAACCCTGAAACTCCCTTGAATCGCCCCTGGAAAGCTGGATAAGGGGTCGCCCCTGGAAAGCTGGATAAGGGGTTCTGAATCACTGTGGTCACTTTCGATTCCTCCTGGTGTCCTTGAGCTCCCAGTGGCCTGAGACCCTCCCGCCGCCCCTGGATGACCTAAACTGGAAGTGCCGCAGTGCCTGGAATGACCTTGTGATTGTGCAGTGCCCGGATGCCCACCAACACTAGTCAGGGTATGACATGAGGGTGCCACGCGTCGACCTCACCCTCAGGCCCTCCCCCGGGGTGCCACGCGAGGGACAGTGCCAAGGGGGATGCTAAGTGTGCCATGTACGGTTTCCCTAAGAAGTGATGCCAGTGAAAATTTTGTTTGTAAATCGAATGGAAATTAACAAGTGGACTACTGAAGTGGTTTATACAAGATCTTTCACGTAATTCTGGATTTTGTACGTGATTTAAAACTTTTTCCTAGTATCCTTAGTGGGTCTTATTTATTTATTTTTTTTTTAATGAGTTGTTGCACCTGGCCAGACCAATGTTACGGTAATGATGATAGTAAAGACCCTGGAAAGACTGAGAAGAACTTGTCTATGCCTCAAAACACTTTTCATACTTTTGTTGCCCTTGGCCAGACCTCTCTTACAGTAATAAATAAATAAAAGAAGCTGTAAAGATATAGAAAAAAGAAATAGAACTGGGAAGGTGAAAGATGAAGCCAATCAAATAATACAGATTTTATTAGTATTATTTATTAACGAAACATTTCCTACCAAACATCACTTCTTAGGCCAACTGTACACGAGCCAGTGACCTCTTTGGCGTGTGGAGTCAGAAACCAAGTGAAGAAGAATCGAATACCAGAGAAATGGAATTAAACCTTCTTTCAGTCTTCCCTTTCCCCTTAGTCTCCCCTGAAGCCCTAAGAGTGGTCCCCTTGCCCCTTCCCCTCCCTCCTCCTCCTCCTCCTCCTCCTCCTCCTCCTCCTCCCCTATGCCCGAGAAGTGAGGGGCTCGTGTTTAGGTGTAGCAAGATGGCGGCTGTTTACAAAGATACCTGCTCTGACGTGAGGCTTGGTGTTAAAAATATCTTACACTCTCTCTCTCTCTCTCTCTCTCTCTCTCTCTCTCTCTCTCTCTCTCTCTCTCTCTCTCTCTTTCTTCGTTTCGGTCAATTTATTTGTTATTTATTGGTTATTTTTGTCTTTATTGTTATTTTTCTATCATGTTTCATCCTAATTCTTCTTCCTTATTTGCCTCTTCCTCTTCCTCCTCCTCCTTGCCAATTTAACCTCCCTGTGTATACTCTGCCAAACTCCTCCCCCCCACCTCCTTTCTCCCTTCTCTCTTATCCCTCCCTTCCTTCCTCCTTTCCTCCTATTATCATTTTTGTTCCCCAGATATTTTAGGATTTGGATAAATGTCAAAGAGGGAGAGAGGGAGAGAGAGAGGGAGAGGGAGGAAAGTGGAGTGAGAGTGGGAGGAAAAAGGCAGAGGAAAGGGGGAGAGGAAAGGAGGGAGGGAGGGAAAATAAGGAATGGAGGAAGGTTTGGGAGCAAGAAGAGGGAGAGAGAGAGAGAGAGAGAGAGAGAGAGAGAGAGAGAGAGAGAGAGAGAGAGAGAGAGAGAGAGAGAGAGAGAGAGAGAGAGTATATTTGTTTTTATACAATACTCTTCTTCTCTCTTCTTCCTCCTCCTCCTCCTCCTCCTCTTCAATATACTCCTCCTATATTTTCCATTCCTTCTTTTACTCTCCCTTCCTCTCCCTTCTCCCTGTCTTATCTCTTTTCCTATCCTTTACTCCCTTTTTATCTTCCTTTTTCGTTTCCGTCCCTTCCCTTGCTTTCTCCTCCTCTCCTCTCTCTCCTCTCTCCTCCCCCGTCACCCACAGCCGTCACATTCACAGCCGGTTGGTATGTGACGCACCACTTCACTGAGACGTCACACGCGGCCTGATGTGACGTGATGGTGACGTAACAGTGGGGATGGTGATATTTGATACACTATAATTAGGAGAACTTGCCATTTTTTTTTATTTTATTTATTTATTTATTTTTTTTAGGCTCTTTATTTTGTTGTCCGCGGAATGTTGTTTATTTATTTATTTATTTATTTATTTTTTTTTAGGTGTTGGTAATGTTTTTTTTTCGTTTTTCTTTTCTTTGCATCTTTGTGGTTTTTCTGCTTTTCTACTTGTCAGAGAGAGAGAGAGAGAGAGAGAGAGAGAGAGAGAGAGAGAGAGAGAGAGAGAGAGACTGCTTAAAGTGCCGTAAATTAAAGAAAACTCCTTAATAAATGTGTGTATGTGTGTGTGTGCGTGTGTGGTCAGGCTTAAAGATGGCGGTGAGGCGACTGTCCATTTGTGTGTGTGTGTGTGTGTGTGTGTGTGTGTGTGTGTGTGTGTGTTGGCGCGGTCCACAGCATGCCTACCCACACTACCATTTTAGGGCCACAGTATCCGGAATCCTCATTCAACCGGATTCACACACTGATTTTAGGCCACTCGGCTGCACGTGGTCGGTAGGTGGCGCTGGGCTAGGTGCGGGATTCGAACCTGGGTGTATGGTGCCCTCGCAAGTACTGAAACCACTGAGCCACCACGTTTTGAATTTGTGTATTTTTGTGTGAAATTTTAAGGGATTTAATGGACTAGGAATTTCTGTTTACTTATTGTTTAGTTGTTGTTATTAGTGTTCTTTTCCTTCTCCTTCTCCCCCTCCTCTTCTTCCTCTTCCCTCTTTATCTCCTCCTTCTCTAATTCTTGGGATGAATCTAGTATCATTGCTACTTCTATCTAAAAACCCCTGGTGATTTTACTGTGAAAAAAAAAGTGGAAAATGTTGAAAAATAGTTGTACTCATTGAATGATTTGTATAACTCGATCTTTTGCTGCTACTGGTAATCTTCAAAATTGTGCTTCTAACTTGCACCAGGCACTTTTATGAAGCCCGAGGAAAAACTAAGTACTGTTGTAAAGGAAGGTGAAAGTGCTCTGATTTTTCGTGTGTTACGTTAATTGTTTTGTTTTTGTCCTGAAAGTATCGTGTGTTGTGCGTCTATAAGTCAAACTCCACGTTACCCTTAATTATTCGCTCTATAGGTTAAAATATTTCGATAATTATTTAACCCTGCATAAAGTTTCTCGTGGGCCATAGATAGATCAGCTAAACGAATAAAAAAATAACTCATGGAAAGCCACCAAAGTCTTAACAGTTAGGCAAACCAACCAGCCATAACAAGAAATAAATTAAAATAGCCTTCGTTGATAATAACTACATAAACCAAACCGTTCCATCATGGCAAAAAAAAAAAAAAAGAAACTAACAACTCAATAATGATAAAAAAAAGGTCATTATATTCTACATAACAAAAAAAGACAAGCTAGACCCTCAACAGAAACAGGAAGTCAATCAGTGAGGCAGGCAGGCAGTCAGTGAGGCAGGCAGGCAGGCAGTGAGGCAGGCAGGCAGTCAGTGAGGCAGGCAGGGAGGCAGTCGGTGAGGCAGGCAGGGAGGCATTCAGTGAGGCAGGCAGGGAGGCAGTCAGTGGCGCTACAAAAGGACAGTAACAAGAGAAGTCGGTCAGCTGAAGTAAAGCTCATTGATGGTTCCTTTAGTCGCCTTGTTACCCTTGGCCGCGCGTCGTCACCAGCGGGGACATGACATCATTCTGGCCGTCTTTTCCTACATCTTGACTGACCTAGAGACCACTGGGGGGCGTGGGGAGGGGGGAGAAGCATGCGTGGGGATTAGATGTGCGTCTCGGGGAGGGAGATAGAGAGGAATGAGGGAGACGTGGCGCTGGTAGAGCTTTTAATGGGAATAGGAGTGTGTGGGGAAACAGAAGACTGGGGAAGGAAGGGGAATGTGGGTGAAAACGAGGCACTGAAGCTGGGAAAGAGTGCAAGTGCCAGGGAAATGTGGAGAGGAATGAGGCACTGTTTGGGCACTGTTTGTGGCACTGTTTGAGACACAGTCTGGCTGTCTGTGGAAGGGTTAGTAGAGAAACGAGGCACTTGGGGAGAAGGGGGAGGGACTAGGCACTGAGACAGGGGTAGAGAGAGGAGTGCCAGATTGCGGGGGAGGCAGAGAGAGGGGCGAGATGTGGCACCCTGGCGTGGCACTGGCAAGGTGTCCGGTGTATCAAGCCTTTTATAGACACGGGGCGGGGCTGAGATGGCTTGGTGTGGCTCCTCCCACCTCGGGGCCTGCCAACACTTCCGCCCCTCCCTCTCCCTGCCTCTCCCTGCTTCTCCCTCGCCCTGTCTCTCCCTCCATGCCCAAATATCCATTCCCAAGACGTTCTTTCTGCCGTTGTGCTCAGTTGGGCGCGCGCCAATGCACGTCGAAGCCAATAAGAGAGACACTTAGAGAAACAGTTTATGCTTAATTGGAAGTTTGCTGGGATAGTGTGTGACGAGAGAGAGAGAGAGAGAGAGAGAGAGAGAGAGAGAGAGAGAGAGAGAGAGAGAGAGAGAGAGAATGTATGTTCCTTGAAAGAGAGGATTATATAAGCACACCCACATACACACACACACAAAAAAAAAAAGGAGAAAGGAAAGGAATTAGATAGAGGTAAGGGAATAAGAACAGAGGAGGATCATAACTGTAAAGGACGAAACAATGTACAGAAACGCAAGATAATAAGCAGTGAAGAAGAACAGAAGAACAAATGAATAACAAGTGGTGAAGAAAGAATGAAAATTATAAGAAAAGAAAAGAAAAAAAACATGACCTCGAAAAAAAAAAATCGGAAGTACTCAATATTTTCTTTCTTTTTCTTTTCAAATGCGCTTCTTTACAATGAACTCGAAAGAAAAACAAGTGAATACCGTTATACTGCATTTCTGATTTTCGAATTGTATTAAACGCGAGCATTTATTTATTTAACGTTATCTTTCCTAACCATCTTCTTTCCAGGTATTTATAAGGAAAATTTTGTGTGAGAATAATATTACCTGTTTTTATTAGTATTAGTCTTATTAGGCGTAGTGTTTTTTTTATTAGTGGTTTTATTAGTATTCATTGTATAGTATTTTAGTGATTTTTATTGATATAGAAAATGTGATATCAAGTTATAGATTTTTTTAATAGAGTTGACCTGTTTATAATTTTTTTCAGTCTAGTTATAATCATGTAAGACTTTAGAATACTTTGAAATTACAATTATCATTATTATTATTTTTTTTTGTGGCCAATTAATTGCTTGAGTTTTAGAATGTTGCTGTAGAAAATATTTAGCAAGTCATTAGTACGTTAAGTGGTGTTAAGTTGGCACCCACTCTGTCGATTTTGTAAGTGTGTACCTAAGTAGAGAATGATTCGTTATATATAGTTACCAGCCCCCACACCCCTGTATCCCCCTACCCCCTCTCCATCCTCTAGCAGCTGTAGAAACACGCACACACACACACACACACACACACACACACACTCTTATCGTCTCTCTAGTCGCCATAATAGTAAGTAGAAAGTGTGTTGATAATAATGCAGTGGTGTTTTTCCTTCTCCTGCATTGACCAAAGATAAAACACGCACTTGGCAGATTACCGAAGTCACCCATTGAAAAGTTTTATCCTTACGTTTTCTATGTTGCTTTTTTCCTCACGTTCTCTTTCTTGTACTCAAAGTTGCGTCGCCTCTTCCTTTATGCCTTTCTGCCACGTGTGTGTTTACTTCGTTTTCTTCCGGGAGCATTTTCAAAATTATAAATGCTATACTCTATAATTTTAAATGCTCCGCGAGGTTTGGTTTGAGAATAAGCATATAGCATTATTCCTATTATTACTATTACTGTAATTATTTCATCTAACGTGATTTATTATTATTATTTGGGTTACTATTTTATTTTATTTTATGAAGGTTTAAACTGAATCCCATTTTCTACGATGACTCCTGGTGTTACTTTTATATTTTACTCAATTTTTTTGGTTCCTGACATTTCCACACTGAGCTGTTCTGATTATCCTGAGTCATTATTACTAATTACTATTGATTATTCTGCTATTTATTCATTATTGCATTTGTAAGCTAAAAATTATTAATGTTTCTGTAATTGCACCAAGAAAAATTCAGAAACTTAAGAATTTTGATCCTAATGTCATTTTCCTGTCGCATCCATCACTTTTTTCCTCCTTTTAATTGCAATACCAGATTTTCCTCCTTATTACAATCAGAATGGCTCGTGTCTGTGTTATCTGAGTCACTTTCATCATGCGCTGCGTGAGGCGAGGTGCATGACTGACGCTGGCTCAGAAACACGACTATTCTTGTGCATTTTATTGATTTATTGATTTATCTTGATAATTATGCAATGTTTACAATGATGCACCACTTTAAATAATCGTGAAAGCAATATTATGAGACAACCAATGCTGTGAGATTTATAATGATTTTAGTTTTTTTTTTTTTTTTTAATCTGGTGATAAGTACGATAATTGGACATTCATATTTAATTAACGTATGTCGAAATGAATAATATCTCTGAGGATTAACTTTATCTTTTTAACGAGGATTATTTATTTAACTTTTATTAATTTCTCCTTTTAAAAAGTATTGTCTCTTCTCTAACATGACTTTTGGTTGGAGTTCACTTCACTTCACCTCACTTCACTGACTCACCACGTAACAATTTTTCAAGTACAGAAAAATTACGTGGCTGAAAAATAAAACTAAAAAAAAGTACAACAAAAGTTCTTTCCAAATTAACAGAAAAGTTCTTATGACACTCTCGTACACACAACACACGCACGCACACACATGGGACTTCTTTACCCCTGTGTGTGTATGTGTGTGTTTGAGTACGTGTGATCCCGTGTGCATCAGTAATAATGAACTAACTGTGTGTGTTTCTTTCTCTGTGTTGCAGCCGCTAAACTACCCCCTCACCCCCTCTCACCACCACCACCACCACCACCACCATCATGTCTTCAGACGAGGAGGAATACAGGTAAGACACACATACACACACACACACGCACACACTCATTACAATCTTGAACAATTTCTATATACAGTAAATTAAAACAAATAATTGGACACTCACACACACACACACACACACACACACACACACACACACACACACACACACACACACACACACACACACACACACACACACACACACACACAAAGCATCAACATTCTAAGGCCATTAATAACCTCACACTCTCCCACAGTTAGCAGCATAGTAATAAGACAAATCACTGTAAAAACTCCAGCATTAGCAGTAAACATAACTCAAGGGGCTCAGTTTTCTCTCTTTAGGTACCACTACAGAAAATCGACGGCCGGGCGTCTTACAAGGACGGACTAAAGTAATTCAAATGTTAATTATATATTTTCTTCCCTTTTTTCTACATGATAAAAAAAGCAGCTCAGAGGAAGAAGAAGACACCATGTCGGACGAGGTACAGATTTTGTTGCCTATTAATCTATTGACAATCTCATTCTTTCTCTGCTGGAATCTAAAAATACTGATCTTAGTAATCTTCGGAATATAATAATAGATTTCTGTACGTGTGAAGTGTTTATTAATGGAGGTACAAATGCGGGAGAGGTGAGAGAGACAGACAGACAGTAAAGGACAGGTAGGAAGGTAAGATTTCAAGGAAGAAAAGTTTGCATTATTTTTATTTTATTTTTTGTTTTACTCATGAATTTGATGCTTCGTGTTTGGAAATGAATTAATATGCTTTCCTTTTGATTGTTTAGTGTTATTTTTTATCTATTTATTTATTTATTTACTTTATTTATTTATTTATTTTATTTTATTTCATTTTACTGTGAACGACTTTCTCCTCTTGTGCTGCTGAAACAAACCGGTCAGTCTTTCCTGGTAATATAGGAAACTGATTAGTGTGTCTTATTCCTAAAAAGAATAGATTATTATTATTATTATTATTATTTTTTTTTTTTTCGAACCAGATGTTGATGTTCAAATATTCTGATTAATATAGATAGCACCAGGAAATTAAGATTAGTCAATTAATCTGTTTCTGGACTGTGGTGGATTGAGGAGCATTTCAGTGATGCCATTCACTCAGTTCTAATTGGATGTAAATGAGAAAGGTAACTGGAAGAACATTATGTGCAAGTTATGTTTATTCCTTGATCTTCAGTAATTTGAGCTACAATAATAAAAGTGCACACCTAAACTTAATATAAAACGAATGTGCTAAATTGTATCACCAATACGAGACGCGTTTATAGAAATATATATGTTTATAGAAATAGATTTGATTTTGGAATATTTGATCGAATCTGTATTGCAACCTCTGGTAACTTGTCAAAGAGAGGAGTTGTCGAATGTGCCTACCCATGGGCTGTGACGTCACTCAGAGCTGGCCAGTCACACAGCCGCTTTTGTCTGACGTCACTCCTTAGCCACGCCCACTGAAGGCTTCACTAATGTGTTTGACTTACGCTTGGATGACCTGACGTGACTCTGAACGTTTCATTTACCCTTTTTTTACGCTTTGCTAATTATGACATTTTGTAAAGACTTTTTTTTCTCTCTCTTTTTCCTGCTGCTTCTGTTCTACATTTGTTGCATATTTTAATTTTATATATTTTTTGCTATGCTATTTTTATTTCAGCTGATGCCATTCAACCTCCTATTTTCTGAATTACTGGGTTTGAATTTTATATTGATGAAAGCTTTTTTATCATTTATCATTTAGGCGTTTAGAGCTCACCGTGTTTGGTGATTTTATGTTTTATAGAAAGCTCCAGAATGATGGGACCTGTATTTCTTATGACACCGAATAAAGCAACTGAGAAGAGGATTTATTCATTGTGCGATATTCACTACAACTTAAATGTGATTCGGTTCTTTTTTGATGGAAAGCTTGTTTGGAAGTCATACTGGATGCAGGTCGTGTTTCTGTGCTTTCAAACAATAGTGATAAGGTCATTCTTTGTGTCCCTGCTGGTGGTGCTGGCTGCTCTTTAATCATTACTATTATGAAGCTTTAATAAGAGAAAGTATTGAAGGTGTTTGCATTCCCAGGACGAACTGGAAAACCAAAGTATAATCTTGAGATATCATATGTTCCTTTTATTTACACTTATAATCTTCAATGTACAGTTTGATTTCAATATAAGCCTTCAATTTTATCATTCGCTTTTGTTCACGTATAAATAACTTTGCTATTCATTGATGAGAATTATGAAGGAATTTTGAGATACATGTTGACTACCGTGGTACTGTATGAGAGCAAGTCACCAGCAGGGTTTTGTTTTACTCAATACTAAGAGACCCACGCCCCTCGCCTCTCCTCGCCCGTTTTCTCATCATACCTCATCATACCTCTGGCAGTCAACGTTTGTTTTAATTTGAATCTCTCTTCCAATGAACCGTGTGAAGGAGATAAATCTTTGGGGATTTAAATATTTGCTGCATTTATCATATTCTCAAAAGAAACTGAAATTTTACTTGAATATAAGATAAAAAAAAAAAAAATGCATTTACAACTTGAAATTTCGGGTAAAAATTGAGAATGAAGCGTAAATAAAACAATATAACCCCAAAATTTCACTTAACATAATCATAAATAGCAATAAAGAACATTTACAGCCAAGTCAGGAGACAAGACGGAGAATACAATTGGAACAAAGAAAAAAAAATATGCATAACAAGAAATTAAATAAAGAATGAAGAATTGATAGTAAAAAAAATAAAAAAAAGAAAGAAAACAGATCAATTAGTGTTGGAGAGGTGAGGGAAGCGCGGGGAATCAAAAGAGTGTTGCATGTGTCTAGGGGCGTGAGGTTTGTCACTAATGGGAATGTTGTGATGGTCCTGCAGCAGCGAGGAGGAGTCTAGCGAGGAGGAGGAGGAGGACCCAGCGGCCGTAAGTTCCCACTGCACTAATCCACTCACTCTTTGCCACACGCACGCACCCGCAGGAGAGTAACGCACGCAAATGTGAACGTGTGTCAAAAATGTCGATTCGTGTATGTTTTTTTTTTATTTGCGTCATTTGGGAATTTTTTTTTTTTTTATTTTGTGGGGAATTAAGGAAAGGATGTTTGTTTTTTTATTTTGTTTTATTTTATTTGTTTTGTTTTGTTTGCTGTATTATTTATCTTTTATTGTTTTTTTCTTTTTTTTTAGTTGGGAAGAAGGGTGTTTTTATAAATGTTTGCTCTTTTTGTTTATTTTTTATTGGATTTTTCTCGGTTCTATACTCATTTTTTCCCTTTTCATCTCTGTTTTCTTTTCCTTCACTTCATTCTATTTTTCTTCCTTTTCCTGTTCTTTTTTCGTTTTCCTTTTTCTTTCTTCGTCTTCTCATCTTTTCCTTTCTTTGTTTTTTGTCTTTTTCTTTTTCTTTTTTTTTCTTTTCCCAAATGACGTTTTTTTCAGCCATACACGAGTTTGCAATTTTGACAGCGTATTTATTTTTCCTCCTATTTTGCGTGATGTTACTTTCCTGTCATTTGTTGGTCTTCCTTCAACGCCAAGACCCTCAATAATAATAATAAAAATAATAATAATAATAATAATAATAATAATAATAATAATAATAATGATAATAAGGATACTTTTTTAGATAGAGAAAAAAATACATAAAAAAAATGGATGAAAGTAATGATTTTAATTCTTTTCATCTTTTCTGTTTTTCAATGTAAGGGTTTGCGGCCTTCAAGGAAAACTAAACTGCCCCAAAAAAAACACTTAAAAAAAATATACATCAATTAAGATTCTCTCTGTACATTCATGATTACTTTGAAATAACCAGCAATATTCACTTGAGTAATTACTTCAACCAGAATATTTTAAGCTTCACTTCACATCAATTGTTCCCTGAGTAACGTAAAGAAAAATATTTAAGTATCGAATCAGTATCCTCATATTTTCCTGCTGATAGACCAGTTTCTATAGAGGAATCTGATGATGACTATGATAACTTACTTTCTACGCCTTACAGCCAATGACCAAGGGTAACTGTGTGCCTGTAGAACCGTAGCAAAGTGACCGTAGCGTAGCGTAGACCAATAGTTAGTCTTGTGAGCTGAAAATATTCCGTAGTCCTTCAGTCATGGATATATATTAAAGTCAATTCATATTTGCTGTCACTTTTGTTATTCATCTTCCTGAGTTTCCTGTAGCTGTTGTGATATATTGTCTGTGCGCGGGTGTTTGTGGCAGCCTGTTTCCCTTACGCCCGTGTGGTTGTCTGGTGTTGTGGTTCGAAACTGAATGAAGCATCTTTTTCTGTTGCGCGTGAACTGCTGCGCGTCAAACTTTCACCGCCGCGTCTTCTCTCCGATCGTTTGTGTCATTTACGTGTTGTGGATTGAAAAGTTATGTTTGCCGGACAAGTTTTGGAAATATATTGCGACTGGAATACTGGTGTGTCATAATTTTCTGTTTATTTTGCAAAGTTTTACGGCTTCAAATCGAATTATTGACACACTTAAAAGAACAATTTATCTACGTATTTTTAAAGACCGAATAATCAACATTTTCGACATTTATTCTCTATAAAATCCCCAAATTTATTTTATCCTTAAAATTTTTGTTTCTGTTTTATATTTTCTTTAATTTACACGAACAGAAACACTCAATAAACTTGCAGAGATTCTCTGTAAGTAATGCAGACAAGTTATCTATACATTTCATTGTCTTTTATACAAATTTATTTTATTTTCGACTTAACATTAATCTCCAGTATTCACTCCGAGCTTGAGTGAACGAAACTTTTTGAACTTTCTCCCTCAAAGCACGTGTATAAACTTCTTTTCATTGTCTAACAGTTAATATCTTCAAAGCACTGGCATGTAAGGTGCCTCGTGCCCTGCCCTGCACTGCTCCTTTCCTCAGGGCAGTGTCGACCTGGGGACTGTCCCACACACACTTAAGAAACACGTCCTCGAGCTAAGATTAACCATCACGTGTGTTCAAATACGTTTTATTATAAACTGAAAGCGACATGTCCTTATAATTCAGGAGCTAATGTCGTCTTTCTCTTCATACAACTTCCTTGATAACGTGTCTATTCTCTCTTTACCGTCCTGTTTCCCGGATGATTCACAACAAAACCGTCCTTGGAGTAAGACGGTTCCTTGTCTTCTTCTCTGTCTCTATCATTTTCAAATCGTTTCTCGAGAGAAGATGAATGTTTGTGTGTATGTGCGTTTGTGTATGTATGTATACGTAACTACAGCATACATTAGACGCAGTTTTATCTATCAACTCGAGACCAATAGATAAGACGAGTATGGAAAGTATGAATGTCAGTTAAAAAGAAAAAAAAACTTCACACTTTTACCCTCCTTTGTACAGTGGAGGTCAGAAGTCGAGTAAGTTTCTCCATTCACGTCCACTGTGCTTCAATATCCCCTGAAGCCTGAAGTCCTCTGCCCAGCTGAGAATCACGAGTCACGAAGATTCTCGTGCCAGAGGACTAAGAGTGAAAGGAGAGACAAAACGCAGTAGACTTGAATGTTGACATTTACTCTACTTTTCCCTACTGTGCGTGCGTGTGTGTGTACCAGCGGGCGTAGGGTGGAGGCGGGTGCTATGAAGAAGCCGCCCATGCCTCCACCCACGCCTAACGCCCCCCGTGCCCTTTTCTCTCTCCCTACAGAAGGCCAAGGCGGCTGAGGTACTGGCCAGACAAAAGGCTTTGGAAGTATGTGAAGTGTGTGTGCTTACTAACTGCACGGGGGTCACTGGCCTAGCGTAGGGCAGCTCTTGTCAGCCCGAGCGAGGGTCTTTCTGTCACTTAGGACATTAGCGCAACGTAAAGATTTGCTGTAACGTAAAGTAAATTGTGGTTAAGTTTGTTTGTCTGTCTTGTCGGTAATTTATTTATTCATTTATTTATTTGTTTATTTATTTGTAGTTGTAACGTAAATTATGAAAGTTTTTGCTATTTTTTCCCAATCGGAAGTTAAATTCTTTCACTGCAAAGTAAATAATAATGAATTTTGTATTGAATTTCTTCGTATTTCTTCAGTTCAATTTTAAATACGAACTTTTTAGTCTATAATCTTTAAAACTTTATTATTGCCTGTTGTTTTCAAATATCAAAAGCATATTCGTAGAGTTTGTAGGATAGTTAGGATTTTTTAGCGATAATATTTTGAAGTTAGCAATTTGTTCATGTCAAACTTCGCTGCCATTGTATTTCCTTCACGGAGGCTCACTGGAGGATCATTCCAGTGAGTTGTCCAGCTCAGTCAGGTCCAGCACTGCAAGGCTCATCAGGCCTGTGGAGCTTGTTCAGTTTTCGTCAGATGATCAAAGTTGCAATTACCGTAACGTAAGACTGGAGTCAGCAAGGGGAAGATAAAGGAATACTAGTGCAGAACGTAAAGAAATATGAAAGAAATAAGGATATTCAAAATTATACAACAAATAGAATAAGAATGTGAAAATAATCTTAAAAAAAAAAACACCACATGAAGATAAATTTGGAATAAGAAATGACATGAAAAATGAACTTGGTTAAGAAGAAATACCCTCCCCCCCAAAAAAAAAAAAAAAAATTACCACGATCTAAATTTAACTTGTATAAAAATCAAGGGAAATGTTCCAGACGAAATGCCTGTTTGCACTAAATATTTGTAATTCCTCTTAAATGTTGTTGGCGTGTATGTCATCTACGCACCTTTACCTTCCTCTGTCAGGTGATCCAGTGCAGATACTAAAGAAGATCATCATTATTTATCTTCCCAATGGCAGTTTGGCTCACGAAGAATAAGACCAACAGTTCACTTCATAAAATGTTGTTTTAATCTCAGAGTTAGACCTTCCATATAACCTTTTAATAATAACCAAACGTTTCATAAGGTCACGTCTTGAAGGTCACGTAAGGTCAAGGTCAGCCCGCCAGCACCCCGAGTCTTGGTAACACTGCCTGTCGCCTCAGTACAGGGGCGAGGCGGCCGCCCACACACGCCCACCCACGCCTATCGTACCCCACCCCCAACCCTGCCCCCACCACGCTGATGCCCCGCTCACTCTCCCCCTGAACCTTGGCCCTTACTTAACCCCCAGGCCAGGGCGGAGCGTAGCGAGCATCAGTGCCCTTGGTGTGGCCCAGTGTGGCCCTGAGGGGATGGCCAGGGGGGATCAATAGGTCGTGTGGACAGGGCCGCACCTCCTCCCCCGGCGGCCATGGGGCGTTGGATGGACGGGGGGCACCCTTCTTCAGCCTCTCCTGTACCCTGGTGTCTCTTTGTCCTGGTTCGAACCCCGTCACTGGCTGAGACTCGTGCGTTACTTAGATCTTCATTTACTTGTATTTTTTTTTTTTTTTTTTTTTTTTTTTTGTCACTTGTGGCGCACCTGTCGTTCCCGCAGCCCCTGGAGTTTGTGGTCGATTTCTGTCTGTGGTCCGCTGAGTTTGTGAAGACAACGTTAAACTTGCGTATCTGTCTAATTTTATGTATTTCGTCAACTTTTTTTTTTTTTTTTTTCGTGAAGGAAGCGTTAAATTTACTTGCCCAATTTTACACGTCTCAACAAGTCGTTTGAATCGAATATCTATATCGTCTAATCTCTCCATTTTCAACATCTTTGGTTTGTAAAGAAAACCGTCAAAGCGAAGTATCAAGTTTGTCTCTGGAGTTTCAGTTTGCTTCGCTAACCATCTTGATTGCTTCGGGTCAAGTGTCCGGAGACTCAGAGCCACAGCCGGATCGAGCCCTCCTGACGGAGGCTGCGGGTCGCGGTCAGTGGCGGGGCGAGGATGCCGCGCCGGGGTTGGGGAGCCGCCCCCCGCCCCTCCGTCAGTGTGGGGGGCCGTGGGGAGGGACGCCCTCTCACCCGCCCCCCTCACTCCTGGGAGAGGAGGTCAGCACGCCGCCACTCTCCGGCAGGTCAACATTCGCGAAGATCGCTGTGTGTTTGTCATGTAATTTTGACAACTTTTCATGGACATTTGATTAAGAAAGATTTGGTATTGAAAACCTGTTAATTCTTATATCATATAAAAAACAATCAAAGACCATATCACTTATTTTTGATCAATGTAATAGTATTGAAATGGTGTTAATTCCTGTATCCAATAAAAAAAAAGCAACAATCACAGAACATATAATTTATTTATTTATTTATTTATTTAGCAATCTAATCAAGATCAGTAGCTAAAACTAGTATAAGAAGCGTGAATAGTAATATTTGAACACCGCGGCTATTGTGTTCAGTTAGCCTGACCTGCCTGGCGTGGCGCCGCGCTGCCCCGCCACCCTAGCACTAGCACGTCGCCCCCAGCTTGCTGCGGGAGTCACACAGTGGCTGCCGGCACAGCACAACACAGCACAGCACACTCCCACACGCCGCACAGGCACATGTAGCGCTGCATTGGCTCACACTCACACCTGTCACACTTTTTTTATATATTTTCTACTTTTTTTTACTGCACGTGTCAATTTACTGACAGTCTCACTGCTGCAGTTCATCCCTTTTGATGCTAAATTGACTTAACCATCAACCCAAATTACCTTTATGATTTTTTTAAGTTACTGTTTATTTATTTGTGACTCATTTTACTTTTCTTTAACATTCCCTGAATGCGACACATCACTAATTTATTATGTAATCTTTTGTTTTAATAATTTCTAATATTACACAACCCTGCCTCCAGTGGATCTCCTTCATCTTATTTTCTTTATTTTCATCCCATTTTCTTATTTATAAATACGTTCCCCTCTGTTCCTTCGATTGAAAAAAGTCAATTTTACTTAATTACTTAGTTCACAAAAAGGGATCTCACCTAACTTGTTGTACAGGATGTAAGTTAAGTTCGTACTATTTTCCTGAAACTTAGATTAAAGCAACTCACTAAGTTTGCAGTCATTGAATCACCACGTAGTCTTGCAGGTCACACAAGTGTAGACTCCAAGCCTCTTATTAAGTCAGTCACTAAGAAGACCATCTAAGAGTAAGAGTACCAGTCCCCCCCTCCCCCCCCCCCCTCCCCTGGCCGGGAAACTGACCTGCAGGCCGCTTACAGGAAGCCAAGAGGAAGCAGGATGAGATCAACAAGAGGAAGGCCGAGGTGCGCAAGCGCCTTGAGGAGCAGAGCCAGAAGAAGGCCAAGAAGGGTTTCATGACCCCAGAGCGTAAGAAGAAGCTCAGGGTGAGTGTTGTGTGTGTGAGAGAGAGAGAGAGAGAGAGAGAGAGAGAGAGAGGTGTGTGTGTGTGTGTGTGTGTGTGAATTTAGTCAAGTACTGAAGTGTTGGATTGAGATAACGAAGCTTTTGGCGAGTCAGTGTGATTGCTGTCTTTGTAATTATCCATCCATCTCTTTCTCACCAATCCAGTGAAATCCTTATTAGCGACACCAAACTAATCCCTACAACAAAACCAACTACTCCATTTAAACTTCCACTCCACAAAACACCCCACAAGACCCTCAACACACAATTCACACCACCAGATCCATCACTCCTATAACCCTACATAAAACAACAACAACAACAACAACAACAACAACGAAATCTCCAACACAGTTTATCCCCACATCCTTCATACTTCTAACTGAGCCACCCTCCTTCTCTCCCTTCAGCTTCTCCTGCGTAAGAAGGCCGCTGAGGAACTGAAGAAGGAACAGGAGAGGAAAGCTGCTGAGAGGCGCAAGATCATTGACCAGCGCTGTGGCCAACCCAAGAACCTCGATGGTGCTAACGAGGGTGAGGCAGGCGTGGGGGGAGACCAGGCTGGCTAGGCAGAGGGGAGACAGGCAATCGGTAACTGGGAGGGAAGAGAGAAGACATTTTAAGATACAGTTCGGAAAGAGACATTGGAGGATTGAGATTTGAAGGAAAGACAATAGATAAGATAACAGGGAGGAGATAGAAGTGGATAACTGGAGAATTGAAATGAAAGAGGACAGGAAAGAGACAGGCACTGGATAACTAGAAGGGGAATAGAAAGGTAACAGGTAAGATGAGATAGCAGTTAAGAAATATGATAGAAAGGATGGAAGGAGAGACAAAAGTAACAGGAACAGGAGGTTAATTAAGAGATGGCATAGAAGAGAAGAATATCTGGCAAAGGAGAAGAGAAGAGAACTGATAACTGCAAGAGATAGGAAGAAGAAAGGATAAATTAGGGAAGAATGATGATAAGCAAGGTGTTGACTGGAAGGTATAGAGGGAAGTGAATGATAAATGGTGGAAAACGATAGATGTGGTGATAAATAGAGGGTATAGAGAGGAAATATGATAAATTAGAGAAGGAGGATGGTACACTTGCAGAAAAATTAGGGGAAAAAAATGAGGTAGATGAAAGAAAATAGAAGAAAAAAATGACCGTAAGAAGAAAACTAGTTGATTTAGATAGAAAGGAAATAGGACTGAAGGAAGAAGAAAGGAGACAAGTGTAAAAGGGGAAAAACGTACTTACGAAGAGTGATGAAAGGAAAGGAAATAAGAGGGGAAAAAAAAACTTACAGGAATTGTACGAAAGGGGAGATGAGAAAACTAGATAAGGGACAGAACAAGAAGAAATGTGATGAACGAGATAGGGAGGAAGAAAAGGCAAGTGAATTTTAATGCAATATTGAGAAGAAAAGGGAAAGGAAAGAAATGAGAAGAGAACGTTAGAAATGTGATAAAATGTTGACATAGGGAAAAGAGAGAAAGAAAATTGACTTACGACATGAAAAAATAAATATGAGGGGATACTGGGAAGATGAAAAAAATTGAAGGAGTAATTAGGAGGAAAAAGAGAATGCTGATGATGGAAGGAGATAAAAGGAATAATGAATGATAAAGGAGAAGAGAAGTTAACACGATAATTAGAGCAGGAGATAGGAAGAGGAAGAAGG
The DNA here is from genome assembly GCF_035594125.1 of Scylla paramamosain. Taxonomy (NCBI): domain Eukaryota; kingdom Metazoa; phylum Arthropoda; class Malacostraca; order Decapoda; family Portunidae; genus Scylla; species Scylla paramamosain. The sequence goes on from NC_087195.1 coordinate 3,343,496, forward strand.
AAGGAAAGTGAAGAGAGAAGATAGTGAATGAAAAAAAAAAGAGGGAAGAAGGTATTAAAGAAGAGATGATAAATAAGAGGAAGAGGGAAAAAAAAGAGAGTGAAGGAAGGAAATAGTAAGTGATGAAAAGGAAAGGAATCGAGTGGAAAGAGAGGAAGATGGGAAGATGTGAAGGAAATGAATAGAATATGAAATGAAGTAAAGGAATAGTATGAAGAGTGGAAAGAATAGGAAGAAGACACGGAATGATAGGACAAAGTATAGATTAAATTTCACTAAACAAAAGACAGTGCAAACAGATTATAAAGTCACCAAGAAGAGAGAGAGAGAGAGAGAGAGAGAGAGAGAGAGAGAGAGAGAGAGAGAGAGAGAGAGAGAGAGAGAGAGAGAGAGAGAGAGAGAGAGGGAGGATAAGAATGATAAACGAAATAGTGATAACGGTGATGAGGATGGGCAGAGGAAGTTAGCTATGGTGCAGGAACTTTGTGGAAAAATGTAAAGTGAGTGATAATTGAGGAAGCTTTTAGTGAAGTGAGACCTAAATGTGATAAAGAAAACGGAAAGTGAATGAAAGAAAATGGATTTGGGTTTGCGGACGTATCAAGAATGGAAGAATAGATGAGAAAGAACAGTTAATTTATCGGATAGCATATAATGGAGGAAAATTAGTGATCATACAAATAGGATGTGTAGAGAAGCGAACAGTGAAATGAAAAATCGAGATAAAGCTTAGATGGAAGAGGACAGAAAACTTAACGGAAAAAAATAACTGGTAAAAAAAAGAAACAAACTAGAGGATAAACAGACTATTGGCAGCAACGTAAAATAGAACCAGAGTTAGATCAAATTCATTGATATTTGTATAAAAACTAAAATAGGTAGTTATAATTAGGTATGTTAAAACAGAAATTAGATAAGATGAACGAAAATTTGGACGAGGACTTAGGACATCATTAGGTTGATTACAAATCGTCTGCCAGGTATAGTCAGGTAGGCTAATCAACACTAATACCTACCTTGCCTCCCTCCACCACAGCGCAGGTGACCACGAGAGCTGGCGGCGACACTAATTCTATATTTTTCTCCCCATCAATGTTTACCTTGTTAGATCTTGTAGTTAATGTGTTTAGCTTGTAGAGAAAGACACGTAGAGCTCCCTATGTGGCACACGTTGTTCACACACAGCACGCAGACACCTACACCTTAGTTCAAAACACACCAGCGAGGCGGTACGATAATTATGCTCCAGCGTACGACGGTCATTGCATCCCAGCCATACGATGATTTGTGTTCATGCACGATATTCTGATGCTCACATGCCGGGGAATTGTTACTGTATGTGGGTTTGTTGCCATGCTTTGCTTCTCTCAGTCTCGTGTAGGGCAATTTTAGCGCTTTGATGAGCCAAATTCATAACTAACTGGTCTTCTCAACTTTTTTTTTTTTTCTCGATAATATTGCAATGTAATTTACTTTTCAGATGGAAGATTTCATTGTCATTTTACATGCACTAGAAAAAAATCGTGTTTGTCAGCTTTGTTGTGTTCTTGAATTTCGTAAAAGAAGGAACAAACGTAACATAAACAGTTAAAATTTGTAATATTCGCGTAATTGGGGAGAAATTATCGTTGACAGTCATACACAAGTGGAAAACTAATCCATGCTACGTGAAGCTCATAGGTTTTAAAAAGAATGTAATTTCACTGAACAGAAAACGACTTACTGGGGAAAAAACGTCACTGTAATGCCAAAGAAAACGGGGAATTGGATAATGATAAAACTGAGAGAATCAAATCGTCCCAGTAAACGAAATTCCGTTAGGTTTTTTGAATCTAGAAGCGAGACAAAGAACGATATTCAAATTTAGTAATTGTTAGATGAATGGGGAAAGAGTCACGATAATAAACAGACGGAAAACGGGATCAGGTCAAACAAAGAATGGGTAACAAAAAGGAAAAAAAAAAAAAAAAACGGAATAAAAACTATAAACAGTGAAGGAAAATGGAATCAGGATTATAAACGGAGAAAGAAAACGAAGTCAGGTTCATGGACAGCTAAAGAAAACACAATAAAGCACGATAATCAATACAAAAGCATATAATGTACATAAAGACAAGAAGACAACCAATTCATCGGGCACATTTAACCCCATAGAGGAAAAAGAAAAAAATAGATGATGAGTTGAAATAAGTCCAGTTTAATAGTAAATCTGAAAATAATGCAAAAATCTCATCTCGTTTATTGCTCTGCGTCACTGGAACTTCATGAATTTCAGCAGAGAAAGATGGTGTGCTGAACTGAGACGGAATGAGGTCCCATGAAATAAGGCAGTTTTCCCAGATTAATCGGTCTGTCAAATTTAAGCAAATTCTGTCATGTTATGCGAAGTTGGTTTTTTCGTCGAGGTGGTGCCACGTGTAGGCCTGAAGGATTCTTGCTGAAACCCTTCTTCGTTCTTCGTTTACACTCACGTCTCTCAAATTCAATCCCCCAAATCCAACTAAGTCTGACGAGTTAACCAAAGATTCCTAGATTAAGTAAGATTTTTCAAGTTAAGTGAACTCAGTCAGATGAAGCGGAGTTTGCCGGACTAAGCGAAGTCTGGCGGATCAAGAGAAATTTGTCAAAATAAGCAAAGTCCTCCAAGTTAAACGGTTTGCCATAATTAGCGAAGTCTGTCCAATTTAACAAATACTGTCGGGTTTAGCGAGTTTCACCGGATTAAACGAAGTGTTCCACATCAAGCGAAGCCTCCCAGATGAAGCGCAATCTGCCGGAACAAACACGCGAGCTCCGCAGTAATCAGTCTCCCAATCTGAGCGAGGTGCTCCTTCACTGCTAAGGATCTCTCCCCCTCAACAGACGATCTGCGTGCTATTATTAAGAAGTACTACGATCACTGCGCCAACCTTGAGAGCGAGAAGTATGACATCGAGATGGAAATCATGAGAAAGGATTATGAGGTTTGTATTGCCCCTAAAAACGCCCCCTCAAGTTTCCCGCCCCCCTCTCTCTCTCGGCCTCAACCATACCAATAATTCTTCAAGTACTAACGCCCTCCTCTACTCCCCTCTCCCCCCGTTTTAGGAGAACCCGCACCACCACCACCACCACCACCACCACCATCAATAGTACTGCCTTTTATTTTATCTTCCTCTTTTTTCTTGCTTCTAAATTTTCTTCTCACTTCATTTTTAGCTCCCCACCCTCCCCCCCTCTCCTCTTATCCTCTTCAACCTGACTAGTCTTTTAAAGTTACTGATATTGCCTTTTATTTAATTCCAGCCCCCCCTCCCCCTCCCCAGCTTTAAACAAGGGGTCTCTGCCCCATCTAAATAATTTTACTTTCGTGGTGCGCGGGTTTACAGCTTTTTTTTTTTTTTTTCTTTTTCGTTTTTTTTTTCTTTTTCTTTTTTGGTGTTGTCGTTGGTGTTTTTCATTTTTATATGGAAAAGTTATTTTTTGGTTCATGATTTTCCGGCGCCAATGACCTCAAGGCCCCTGAATGACCTCGCCGGCCAGGTCATGACCCGACCTTCTCGTTGTTGTTCTTGTCGTTGTTGTTATTTTTTTACATATATTTTTGGCGTGACTGGATTAGCTGCCAAGCTATCTGTTATTTTATTATTTTCTTTTCTCTCTTGGGTTTTCCTTCCCTCCGCCTGAACCGTTCACAGCACAACACCACCACCGCCACCACCACCACCACCACCACCACCACCACCACCACCACCACAGCCACCACCATCACATGTCTGTGCGTGCGTGACCGTGCGCGTGTCTGTGTGCGTGGCTGTATGTGCGTGTGTGTGTCCCGTGTTTACAGGGCCTGCGTCGGAGGGACAAGTGACGTCACATTTCAGCATTCAATAAAATAGAAATAAAATTGGGGATCTCTCCCTAATTTTGTTTTATTTTCTGTTTATAGCTGAGCTTGAAAAACTGTGTAGAGATTTCCATAGTCGCATAGAGCGGCTTGAGGGGGACAAGTGGGATCTGGAGCACCAGATCAAAATGAAGGACTATCAGGTACGCGACTCACTCCCTCGCTCGCTACTGCACAGCCTCCGGCGGCAGGCTGGCTGCACGCCGGTGCGTCCGGATGCAGACTGCCTGCCGGCCGGCTGTAGGGTGTCGCTGGTCTCCTGCGGCCGCGCTAGCAGCCTATTTTCTACTCCGCCAGTGTCCTGTAGTAACTCTCTTCCCTTGCAGGCTGTTTCTCATGGAGGGCCGCGCAGGGCTCTACCCCCCGCCGCTTGTCACACAATAGAGTTATGGCTAAATTATCGATATTCTCTATGTATGTATGTTTTACCTGTTGTTCTGCTATATGTTTCTCCCGAGAGCCCGAGAGGGACTCCCTTGTCGCACCTTAACGAGGCATTCTGTTGTAGATAAACTTAGGGAAATCTGCAAGGCATACCACGAGCGTTTGTTCCTTTGTGAGTCCCAGAAATGGGACCTTGAGTATGAAGTCCGCAGGAGAGATTACGAGGTACAGTGGCCCAAGCCCCGTCTGGGTGCTCTAGTAGTACTGTGTGACTACAGCGTATTGCACAGCCCTGGACCGCCCCCTCGCCCCGCCGGGACCCCTCGCCACACTGCACAGTAGACTAGAGCAACCTGCACACTGCCCCAGCTCTCTCCTCTCTCTCTCTCTCTCTCTCTCTCTCTCTCTCTCTCTCTCTCTCTCTCTCTCTCTCTCTCTCTCTCTCTCTCTCTCTCTCTCTCTCTGCTCATCCACGCCAGCATATTTCGTCTCATCTTGATTGCATTCCTTATACTCTCTCTCTCTCTCTCTCTCTCTCTCTCTCTCTCTCTCTCTCTCTCTCTCTCTCTCTCTCTCTCTCTCTCTCTCTCTCTCTCTCTCTCTCTCTCTCTCTCTCTCTCTCTCTCTCTCTCTCTCTCTCTAGAACCTTTGTCGTCGCTCACTCACTCGCTCACCCACCCACTCACTCACTCACTCACTCACGCACCCTGCATATGCATCCTTGCCACCTTTATCTGTCCGCCGCCGCCCCTCTCACAGCTTCCAGCCTCACGCCCTGCCTCACCCCACTTCCTGTGCTTTTGCTTCTTGGACCCACTCGCTTCCTTTTAAGAGGATTTCTATTTTTATTGCAATTTTTCATTTTTTTTATTTTTTATTTTTTACTTTTTTTCACTTTTTATACTCGCCCGGTCAGATGTTGCCAGAATAAAAAGAAGACCTCTTAGGGTGATCAGTGAGGCTGGCAACACTGAGGCAGATGAGAAGGGCTAAGGAATGTCTATTTTAAAGTCAAAACAGTCAAGGTCCAAAATACTTCCCCAGGAGTACTCCCACATCCTATGCACTTTTAGAAGCCTCCGTTCACCATCTCCTCCTCCTCCTCCTCCACATCCTTCACTTTCACCTCCACCTTTCCTTCCACACGCGAACCAAATCACGTGGATATCAGACACAAAATGATACTTTTTTTTTTTTTTTTTTTTTCTTTTTTTTTTGGAACTTTTTTTATGAAACGCACAAAACAAACATTTTCCCCTTTTTTGATCTTAATTTTTTTTTTATTTTTTCGACTAACAAACTTGCAAAAACGCTTCATGTGCCAACACGTCACTAATTATTATTATTATTATTATTATTATTATTATTATTATTATTATTATTATTATTATTATTATTATTATTACGCTTCTCATTCTTCTCCTGATAATTAGCTGTCGTCCAGGGCTGGGCAAAACGCTTCCAATTAGCCAGACGAGAATTTAGGTGTGGAGGGCGATTCTAACATACAAACCTTGATAGACAGCTCCACACTAGACACCTGTTGGAGTGAGCATTCCCCTTCCCTTAAACCACCACCCCAACCCCTTCCCACCGCTTGCTAACACCCCCTGCATGGCTGCCTCCCTCCCTCCCTCATAACTACCCCAATAATTAGCCTCAACCGTGGGAAAGTTCATTGGGGTGGTCATGCCCTTAATTGTAACCTTTTCACGTGATTAAAAAAGCAAAACGAAAAGTCCTTGTGACCTTGCTGACCTTGACCTGACCTGTGTGACCCACCCCTTGCCGCTCCCCCTGCCCCCTGCCCCCCCAGTCCCCAGGGTAGCACGTGACTTCAGACTTCAGACTCAGCATGTGTATGGCACTTCCTTTTATGGCCAAAGGGACCCTCTGACATGGTTATTACTCCTCTCTCTCTCTCTCTCTCTCTCTCTCTCTCTCTCTCTCTCTCTCTCTCTCTCTCTCTCTCTCTCTCTCTCTCTCTCTCTCTCTCTCTCTCTCTCTCTCTCTCTCTCTCTCTCTCTCTCATCTATGTACATATTTTTCTTTCTCAATCGACATTTATTTTGCAAAACCCTATTCTTTTTTTTCTGTTTTTTTTTTTATTCTCTCTCTCTCTCTCTCTCTCTCTCTCTCTCTCTCTCTCTCTCTCTCTCTCTCTCTCTCTCTCTCTCTCTCTCTCTCTCTCTCTCTCTCTCTCTCTCTCTCTCTCTGACATCGCCAGAAAGCGTTGTTGTTCTTGTTGTTGTTTGTTGTTGTTTTATTTTTTGGCAAATTCAGTCAATTCAATCTTTTTTTTTTGCAATTTTTTCTCTCTACCTTTATTATTATTATTATTATTATTAATTATTATTATTATTATTATTATTATTATTATTATTATTATTTCTCTTATTTTTACGATTTTTTTTCTTTGCCCCCCTCCACCACAACCACCACCACAACCACAACCACCACCACTACCACTTCCACTACTACTACCACCACCACCACCACTACCTCCTTGCCCCCCGCCCCCCTCACGTGTTGAGCCAATAATCAGAGAGGTTTTCACACGATGACAGACAACAGGTAAAATGTACAGAATAATTTGTCATTCCGTTAAGAAGTGCCATACAGTAATATATTGGTTTTGATCCCTCCATGGAAACAGTCTTGACGCTCTCTCTCTCTCTCTCTCTCTCTCTCTCTCTCTCTCTCTCTCTCTCTCTCTCTCTCTCTCTCTCTCTCTCTCTCTCTCTCTCTCTCTCTGGTGTCTTTTTTTCATTTTTTTTCGATTTCCAACTGCTCTTTCTCTCACTTTCTCTTTTCTCTCTTCTATTTTTGCTCTTTTTCCATATTCTTTTTTAATCTCGAATGCTCTCTCTCTCTTTCTCACTTTCTCATTTTCTTGTTTCTAATTCTGCCCTTTGTCTTTCTCTTATTTCCAAAAGCTCTCTCTCTCTCCCTTTTCCTTTTGTCTATAATCTGCTTTTTTTCATATTTTTCTAGATTCACAAATGTTCCCTTTCCCTTATTCTTTTATCTAAATACTCATTTCCTGAATTCTGTTTACCTTTTAACAATGCTTTCTCTTTCTTTTCTTCTTTTCATATTTGTTTTTCATGAACTCTAAAAGAGCTTACTCTCTTTATTTTTATTCTCATATCTATTTCTACTTTTTTTTTTTCATGCACTTTGACTTCCAAAATGCTTCCTCTCTCTCTCTCCTCTCTCTCCCTCTCATCTTTCTGCTGTTCTTTTTTCTTCTTTTATCAAACTCTGCTCTTTTTCATTTTCGTTACATTTCATATTCTCTCTCTCTCCTCTCTCTCTCTCTCTCTCTCTCTCTCTCTTCTCTCTTCCAGTCTCCTCTCTCCTCTCTCTCTTCTCTCTCCTCGTCACTCCTCTCTCCTCTCTCTCTCTCTCTCTCTCTCTCTCTCTCTCTCTCTCTCTCTCTCTCCCTGCGTTTACGAACTGAGCAACAACAGTTTGTTCTTGTGGACTTTGTTTCCCCTGGGGACTCTTTGTACGGTGCGTGGGACCCCCTGGGCGCTGCGTCCTCCACTTGCCAAGCCTCCCTTCGTTGATTCCATGGACTGACATGACTCCACTGCCCTCCCTGTTCACCTTCAGAGTCTCCTCCCCTTCCATCCAGACCCAGTTGCCCCCAGTTGCCCAAATTAGTTACTCTTTTTTGTCATACGGTTTGGAGGGAGAGGCTGGTTGGATGGGAAAGTGTTTAATGCACAGTTCGGCCGCCAGGGGTCTTCGCTCACCCACTCCCTCACCCTCTCGACACAACTCCCCTCTGGTGGCAAACGGAGTGACTAACCTGCTGTATCTGTGTTTTTTTTTTTTTTTTTGCGTGCTCCCATTAGAGACTTTTTGCAGAAACGCTTCTTGCAATGCATATAAACAATGAGATCGCCGAAAAAGGTCAGCGGAGAGGAGGTCCAAAGACACGTGATCTGAATGCCCTCACGTGACCTGACCTCTCTCAAACCGCGACCTCTTTCGGCAGCACCCTGAAGGACTTGCCTTTTTAATGGATTTGACCTTAGATAAACACTTAAAAACCGCTCATTGGGGGTTTTAATGCAGCTAAGGCGGCCCTGCGCGGAAGGACACCCTGAGAGACGGGACTTATTACCAAACAACCCGTCAACTTTTCACTGTCTTGAACCGTCTAATATCAATGGACATTAATCACTCCCTTTTCATAACTACTAAAAAATATTGACACGTGTCCTACTCTGAGTCCTTCGCGTGCTGTATTAAACCCCTTTATGAGTGATATAGTCTCTTAGTGTCCACCCTGTTCCTCTTCCACCTCCCAAATCCCCCCCCAATCTTGAGGGAAAAAGATTGGATTGTTTATACTTTTGACTGATCCATTTACCAATCCTACCGCGATGTCTTCATTTTGATCGACTACTGTTTACTGAGCTGTTGGATCGAGTCAGTTTTAGGATATTTTTTTTTTCCCTTTGTTTTTTTCTTTCTTTTTTTTTTTGTCCAAATGTTGTCATCCTTAAAATCAAGTCGAATTTCTTCCTCTTTTTTTTTTTGTTTTTTACTTTTCGTTTTCATTTTCATTTTTTTTTTTTCTCAAGAAGGGGTGGAATTCATCTTCTTATGTTTAGATCAGTAAAAATTTTAAGTTTTTGTTGTTGTTTTGTTGTTGGTTTTCTTGGTTTTGTAATGAAGGTTGTTGTGTGTAGATTAGTGCTTTTTTTTCTGTATATTGATCACTTGTTTGTTTACTCTTGTATATATATATTTTTTTGGTTGTTTGTTGTTTTGTACGGCTCTTGGGGTGTGGTTGGTGTACTTGTAGCCCGTAGATGTTGTTGTTGTTGTTGCTGTTGTCACGTGTGCTTGCTTGTGGCCCCCAAAAAAGCTCCGAAGAAAAGTAAAAAGATACAGGATGATTTTAAAAAGACATATAAATAATTACGAAAGCTGATGCTGCAACAAATAAATCTGTCCATAAAGTTTTTTTGATTTTTGTCTTTTTTTGTGTGTATGACATGTGCATTTTTTAGTCATGCACTTTTTTTGCTCTAAACACAAAAAAATACTGTCATATTTTTCTTTTTTCTGTGACTGTAATACTGTTTTTAATCTTATTTTTTCTTACAAAGTGCATCATTCCCTCCCTCCCACCCCACTGTTTACTCCTAATTATTATTATTATTATTATTATTTATTATTATTATTATTATTATTGTTACTTTTATTTCACGTTATTGTATTTTATTTTACGTTACTTTTTGGTTACGTTCCAGATAATCTCTGTATATTTCTGTATCTTTCACTTCCTCTTCAACCTCTTCCGTTGTCAAGTATGTAGATTCATGTCCTTTTTTTATTTGAAGTGCCTGATTTTGTTATTTTCTTTGATTTACGTCCCTATGTGTCAGTAAATTTAAGGATATTCCCCCTGTTATAAAAAAAAAAGTAATTTGATATGTATATCTTGCACTGAAAGAAATCAATTTAATTTAAGATTTTGCTCCTATTTTTTCTTTCTTTGTACTTACATTTCTGGCTTGCAATTCAAACTCTGCGGCTTTGCTCTATATGAAAAACAGTTGAGCACTAACCAGCTTTGTCCTGTGGCTCAGCAAAGTATATTAAAAGAAAAATATGTTATCAGTAACTTAGTGATTTTGTTCAAAAGTTCAGTGTTTTCATTTCCGTGCATTCATTCAGTTAATTTCATTTTTTTTTTTCATTTTTCACTAATTGATTGTATTATGTCGCTTATTATTATTATTATTATTATTATTATTATTATTATTATTATTATTATTATTATTATTATTATTATTATTATTTTATTTTGGAGTCACTGAAGATTGTTTTATCCACCACAGAGTTTGGGTTCAGTCTCTATATTGAATGGAGTCAAATATTGTGCCCTCATTAAAAACATCACTGAATTTAAGAGTCATCAGTAACGCTCCCCCCACGTAGAGTCAAACTTTCCCTCTGCTTAACATGACTGATAACTCTCACGTTAACTGTTCTTCTAGATCAACGAACTCAACATTCAGGTCAACGATCTTCGCGGCAAATTGTAAGTATTTTTTGTTTAATTTAAGGATGAACAAATATTTAAGCATGTACCCCATTTAAAATTTCCGGGTTCGTCCGTTTTCTTTTATCCAGAATGACGTCATTATGTAAACAAGTGACGAACGCTCTAAAACTTTCAATATCTTTTCTACTTACTAACAATAACAGTGATAATTAATTAAAAAAAAAATAAGAAAAAAGTTAAATTCTCACCTGAAAATAAACAAGAAAAATTCAACTCAATAATCACAAAAAAAAAAAAAAAACTAAAATTTGCAATCTAATTTACTCACTTTTTGGTCTTAACTTTAACTTTGCCTGCCAATTCTGACGAACCTTTATTTTGTCACTCCAGGTCATAAAGGTGCAAAGTCAAACCTCTTCTGGTGCGATTTTCACTCTTATGGCCTGTAGTATGTATGGTTAAGTTTCAGTGTTGGGCAATTACAATATGGGAGTCAGTATCTCTCTCTCTCTCAAATGTTAAACTTTACTGTTTTCTTCTTTTCTATCTTTCTTTTCTTCCTTTTTATTCTTTCTTCCACTCTTAATCTTTATTCTTATCAAATTTCTGATTGAGAGTTTAATTGAATTCACAAATATAATATCTGACATCTTTACGAAACACTTGTGAATTGAGTTTACGAAGTTGATGTATACAGCAAATTGTTTCAAAGTTGTAAAGCTCTCTTAATCAGATATCATGAATCGTCTCCCATAATTATAATGCCCGGCACCTTTTATGTCAAATAGTTTCGTTTGCCTCTTGATTCAGTGATTCATTCAGTGCTTCAGTTCAGTGGTTCAATGTTTCAAAACGTGACTCGAAAGCTCAAAGGCTTGTATTGTTTTTGGAATCTGATAACAGTCGACTTGTTATCTCTGCCTTTAAGATATCTGAGTCACTGTTTCTGATTCTTTATGATTTTGAGTTAATGATTTAAATATTTGTCAATGTGTCAAGATAAGCTTTATTGATTTTTATTGAGACATTTTGGGGAAAATATTTGACATTGTAATTGGTATTCATGTAAAGTATTCAACATTTCGTGAATATTCTCTAAGTTTTGTGTTATTACAATTTTTATTTTAGTCACAATAGTTTCCCTTCAAATGTTCTGAAAATATGAGTATGTTTTATTATTTTTTTCATTGCCTTGTCTCTTCATTCAACATTATGATTATTGCTTCATTATTATTCATTTCTGTTCACTCACATCCTCCACTAATGTATCCTCTTCGGGAAGTGTTTTGCTACCTTTTTATTTTGTTTTTTTGTCACTTTTTGGCATATTTTTTTTCATGTTTTGCATTTTGACTGCCTGATTTTTTCTCCCCTCTTGCGGACTTTTTTTTAAATTTCCCCTCGGACGGCGAACTTTTTGAAGAGATTTTCGGCACATCACTCACTGAAGGTTCTCTCTGGGCACGTTACATTCTATCCTCCAAACACCTCCTTCCAACTCAACACTTTTTGAAAATACTGCAGGTTACATTCTCTCTTTCCCATTTTCTGTACCCGCCACAGTCACCATCCACACACTCGTTTTCTTTCTCTTCGGCCGCCACCTGCAGGTTTCACATTTTCTCGCATTTCCTTCCTCATTTTCTCTGTCGACCACAAACCACATCCACACACCCATTTTCTCTTTCCAACGCACCAGTTTTCTTCCGCCTGGCATCAATCAGTTTCATATTATCCCACAATTCCTTCCCATTTTCTCTACCCACTACATTTCACACTCGCGATCCCGTTTTCTCCGTGCCACTCACCGTTCTCTCCGTCGTGTGCCCGTGCAGCATCAAGCCCACCCTGAAGAAGGTCTCCAAGTACGAGAATAAGTTCGCCAAGCTGCAGAAGAAGGCCGCTGAATTCAACTTCAGGAACCAGCTCAAGACTGTCAAGAAGAAGGAGTTCGAGCTTGAGGACGACAAGGAGAAGGTGAGTGTGGCATTTCAACGGGGGACTCATCTACTTAGCCTTACTCCCCCCAGTGGTTAGGTTAAGGGTATACTCTAGAGGGACTTCCATGTTCAGGGTTCATTTTCAAGTGGATCTCCTCCCTGAGTCCTAGTTCATCTCTTACAGGTTAAATTCAGTTTTTATTTTATTTTTTTTTACTTATTTATTTTTTTTAGATTTTCAAATTTTGTGGCATTATTTGGATTGGGTTTTTTCTAGTTAGTTTTAAAAGTTAGGGGTTTTTCTTTTTGTTTCAGTTCATTCCCCCATAAGATCAAGTCCTGTAGGTGTTTTTTTATTTTTTTGTCTTTTTGTTTTTCCCCTCAAAAGTTTTCCCATAGAACGTTTAATTAGCTGAGATGCCCCTGTTTTTCCCTTTAAGTAGTGACCCCTGCATTGAGTTTCCCCTTAGACTTAAGTAAATAGACTAAATGAAGAAAATATTCTCCAGATTCATAAATTAGAAAGTAAAGTAAATGTGGTATATGAAATAAGAATCATTCAGTTTTTCATGAATAATGTTAACCACGAGTCATACTTTTATTGAGACATGATCAGCAGATATTTCTACTTTCTCAGTCAATTCTAATGACAGGTTTTTATTTGACTCTTTCGGTGCTGTGTACTGTGACCTAATCCTGTAATAAGTGAAGCAAAAAACGATTAAATTCTCGGTAACCTGATCATAAGACTTTATCATAAGATTTCAGCTCAAAATAGAATCAACATGAGAGTTATTTATCTTTCTCATTGTCTCAGAATATTCACATTGCGGATTGGCTCTCATGTCAAAAAATAATCCTCAGTTGTGTTTTTATATATACGTATTTGCACCGAAAGGGTTACTGATCTATGAAACTAAGTGCTGATTATTATTCATTTGATATTTTGTCTTTTATGTGTGTGAGTGGCCCGTTTTCTTTCCCCGTTTCATTTTCATTTTCTGTTTTCTTTTTTAAGTTTTCTATGATTTAAGAATTCTTCAAATTTTCTTGGATTATTCGTCAGTTCATATTTCATTTTCCCGTTAGAAAAAAAAAAAGTAATTGCTTAAAATCTCGTTACTACATTTTCTTCATAAAAAAAAGTCAATAAGAATGAAATTGGTAATAGTATAGCTACCCTCCCTATTCCATACAGATTTAGTCAAAAAGAATAAAAAAAAAAAATAAAGATTGGTAATAGTATAGCTACCCTCCCCATTCCTTACTATGAGTGAAGAAGATTGGCAATAGCATAGTTTCCCTCCCACTCCTTCCCTGTGCCTTGCCTCCCCTGTGTTGTCGGAGGAAGGAAAGTGTCATACTCACTACATGTTGGTTTCAGAATACTGAGATGCGAGCCCAACCCTTCCCGCCAAAAACCGATGTAAATAAGATAACAAAAGAGGGTACAAAACCACCTCTAGTGCATCTGTAGTTAAGAGTGATTGAGTGACTTTTCCAGTGTTCTTTTCTCCTTTTAGTTTAGTACTCCAGAAAAAATTAATTAGTTTCTAAAAAAAACCTACACAAAAGAGAAAAAATTGGCTGATTCGTAACTGTTGAAAAAGAAGAGACGATGCTGACTGAAATGCAAAAGTTAGAAAATCCTCGGACCAGTTTTTCGGTAAGAGGTTCAAATGAAAACCTCACGCTTTGATAATCTGAAGCAATTAAAACTTTCGTGCGTTTTTATGTAACAAAGAACTTCGCGTACATTTTTTTTTTCATTGCGATTTCTATTTTTTTTCCGTTTTTTTCCTTTTACTTTTTTCCTATCGATTTTTCTTTTTTCCTATATTTTACTTTTTTCCCTTCACTTGGTTTGTCCCGTATGAGTGAATGTGTCGTGGCGGCCACTCGTGACGCGCGGCAGACGCACGAACACAAACGCTAACGAGGCGACAACAAGTGAAGAGTAAAGCTGTGTCAGAAGTTTTCCAGTGGTTGTTTGCTCTATGAGTTCCAGACAAGGAATCACAGTTTTACGTACAATTCTTGAAGCAGAAGACTACTGAAGCACAGTTTTGTGTCAAAGAAAATTATTTTGTTGGAAATATTTTTAAACGAATTCTTCTTAATTTGATGATTTTTCCAGTGAAAAACTATTGATCCCTTAAAAACTACAAAAAAAAAAAATGTCACTTTCAATTGCATTTCTCTAAGAAAACTTATTTACATCTGACGTTTGTAAAATGAAGGTAAAATTAAGTTTGTACAAAATTACGAGTGTTAAAGTCAGACGCTTCTGACGTGCAGGAGACCACTGGGAATAAGTTTTCTTGGCAAATCTTACTGATGTTGCAAATGACAGCAAAATATGATAACACATTTTCTCCACATCAGTGTTGCAAAATCAAAAGAAAATTCACTGAACATTGTGATTGAACTTTGATGTCTGGTGTGTTTGTGTTCGTGTGTACGCTGAGCGTCGGGCGGCACGGGTACAAGGGACGGTGCTCAGGCCCAGGTGGAAGGTCAACTGTTCTAAAACCCGAGTTTTTCCGTTCCTAGACCACCAAGCCTGGCTGGGCGGCTGGCGGACCCGGAGCCGCCAAGAAGGTAAAGCTTCCGCACACACACACACACACACACACACACACACACACACACACACACACACACACACACACACACACACACACACACACACACACAGGCATGCATCAACACAGTACACCACGCAGTGACACAGGTGTTTTCTCGCTCATTAGCACCTTAACTCGCCGACACACAGCAGCAACTAACTCACCTCTGAAGTGTGTTTGTGTGCTCTCTCTTCTCCTGAGTTCACTGGTTGCTCAGCTGTCTGGTTACCTTCTTGATCTTGATCTTTGCACTCACTTTAATAACAGCCGTGCAATGAGAGGAGAATATTAACATTCACTCTCTGTAATGAATAATGAAGAAGGTAAGATGAAATATTTACTACACACAGACAATCAGACATTATACATTACACTTACATAAACACAACTTTAACTGTGTACGATGCAAAATTTCTATTCCCTTAAAAAATTGCTTTCCTTCATGACTTAACTCGATAATTTTGTAAGGGTAGGAAGCAGAAAATCCGGAATTATAAACACCTTTAATTGAAATTATCATTAGTACAATACACCGAATTACTGAACAAAGCCTACACACTCAGCCGATATACAGATAACAAAAATTATAATTACTACAAATTTCAAAAATTTCGAGAGTGCTTCTTGAAATTTAAAGATTTTAGCACTCATGAAAACACACACACACACACACACACACACACACACACACACACACACACACACACACACACTAAACTAAATCAGAAATAACAATAATTGTAACAACAACAAAAAACAACAACAACAATAATAATAATCATAACCAAAGACAGCCAGATGATTACAAAAAACAAAAAAAAAAAAAAATAACTATTATAATAGCGCTTATAACCAAAATGAATAACAGTAACAGGAATAGTAACAAAACAATAACGATAACAAGAATAATAAAACCACCTTCGAGTGTACTACTGTCACCTTTCCTCTCATTAACCTGTGCCTGTGTAGACGTGGCGTTTGAGAATCTAATGATAGAATTAATCAAAGAAAACGAGATGCAGATGGTGTTCCGTGACAGTTGCCATTTGCCAGCCATCAGTGCGGTCAGTCTTACGGGCAATATTTCAAGCAGCTCTTTTTATCTGTCTGTCTGTCTGTCCTCGGCTCCTGCTGCTCGCTACTCGATTCACGAAGTCCTGGCATTGTTTTGAGCTTCTTGTTAAAGTTTGCCAGGTTTTTTTACTTTTTTTTTTTTTGTGTGTGTGTGTTTGTGTCAGTGTTCTTCTATTCGCCTTTTCCTCGCAGCTTTTTTGTGATTATTATTTTTTGTGGACTAATAACGCGCGTAGTAGTCAACTCCAGTCCCGTTTTCTTTCATCTTCATCCTAGTCAGTCGCCTCTAGATGATTGCTCGTTTTTTTTTTTTCCGTGTTTAATTTTTTTTTTTTTTACACGGCGATGTTTTCTTTCTTTTTTTTTTATTATTTTCCTGGAAGAACAAACTCGTCTCGCTTTTTTCTGACATGTCCGTATATTTTTTTCTCGTCTTGTGTTGGTCTGTGGACGCTGTGACTCACCGCTAGATGGCGGGAGCGTAACAAGAGAGCAAGGCTTTCCTCTATAGGTGTAGTGGAGTAGAGTATGTAGTCGTAGATGCCTGACTACCTAACAGCATGGCGGGGTGAGTGTCCTAGGTGCGCGGCAGGAAGGTCGTCCACGGTTAGTGCTGTGCTGCGTCTCTGGACAATTTTCAAAGACCACAGCGATGACTGGTAGGGTTCTCATGTTCACTTTTCCACTGATGATACGGAATCCTTGTTAAGCTTTTACTGGAATCATAGAAACGCTTGAAAATCCCAGTAACTTCCAGTAGAACATATTGGAGGGGGTCAAAATAAGTCGTTGAATTGTCTGATAATATGTGTCCTGTATGGAGACTTCGGACCTTTGATGTTTCTTGATTTTTTCACATGTTAGAAATTCTCAGGTTACTGTTTGATAACTGAGAATGTAACTTTTAAAAAATACCAAAACAGTGATTTTTATTTCATAATAATACTGTTATGTAAAGTTTGAAAATCTGAAAATCTGAAAGTCTGACATAACAATTCTTTATAATTTGGCAGTACACAAACTGATGTTGGTTTCGATTTCTGCATTATATTAATTTATACAACTATCCTTATAACTACGTACATTTGTTTTAATCGGAGGCCATTCTTATCAGGAAAAAAAGATAATAATAATAATGGGAACTACTGTACTTTTCTTGAATGAGTCACTGCTGTTTATGTCCGTTACGTTGTCCTAACGAGTCTTTATCTTATCCGAAAAAAAAGTAATATTAAAAACAAAGAAATCTAAATCTAGTATGAATGACTGTTGCCAGACGTTTAGCGATCACGTCTATAGTTTCAAGTTCAGTGCCCGGGTCCATTGTTTGCCTGGGAACAGTGTGGGATCCCCTCCTAGCAGCACCCGCCACTCGCCCCACCACTAACCGCCCGACCTTTGACTTAGCTCTTAAGGTGACTTTTCCCTGTGTTATGCCTGTAGACACTTGTGGGAAAAAGAGCTTTAATTCCATAGTACTTAAAGGTCAAAAAAGCTAATGTAGTTCATTATTCTTTCAGTCTCTGTTATTCGAAATAGTAGTATCAGTAGCACTAGTAGTTGTAGTGATGGTGGTTAGTAGTACTTCGTTAGATTCATTATTAGCCTTAAGTTCAAAGTTTATCAAAGTTCAAAGAGAAGATGAATTGTGCTAGGTTTATTATTATTTAATGTTAGTCCAGTAAGTATAGGATTCAGGATTCAGACAAGAAGTTTAGATAGTTAAGGTCCAGTCACTACACTGCTCGCTCTCCACACTGTGATAAACAAATCAGTCACTCGAGTCTCCCGCCTGAAGGTAAGGCACAACCAGACAACACAAAACTGCATTCAAGAAACCCCATAAAACACACTTAAGGCTCAAAAACTAAGGAAACATATCTTTTCTCCAGTACTGATGATGTCAATGGCTTCATATTGAGATTGGACACTTCGATCTCTTAAAACTGCATTTGTGTTACGCTGAGATGCACCAAGTGTTGTATTGGCTGGGCGGTGACCTTACCAAAGGCTCCTGTGTTGCGTTGTCTTGCGTCGCTTCTGTGTCAACCCCGGCGGCTAGGTCATGGTCAGCAGAGTCCAGGTCAAGCTAGGTCATTGAGAAAAAGGGAGAATAGAAGGTAATCAAAATATTGCAACATAGATAACGAACATAATGGGATGCGAATGAAGATATTACGAGAGATTCCATCATGGATTACTAGAGATTCATAAGGGTTCCTTCATATTAGTAAAGCACATGTTATATTTCAGTCTTGTGTTGGGATTTATCCATAAAAACAGTTTAGTTAAAGTTACATTGTCTACTTTTTTTTTTTTTTCAATGTGGGGCGAAGGTTAAGTAACATTATCTAGCCTGATCTGACCTGACCTGACCTGTGAGTTCTCAAGGTCGTTAACGCCGAGATCTGAGTCATTGTATCAAATAATTTTTCCTCACAAGTTTCCATTCACTTCCTTACACACAATTTTATTTTTTCGAGTTTATTTAATTAACTGTTTATTTGTGTATTGACATTTACTCCCACGTCGGCGATTCCTGAGTTTATGTAGATTGAAATAAACACATAAATAATATAAAAGTCCAAAAAAATGCAGAAAGATTAGTGTCATGAGGAGCCATCCAGACTCACTTCCTAAATCAGCGTGTGACTTCTGCTTGTAAATAAAACTTAATACTTGTTCGTAACTGAGAGCTCGGCAGCCTCGACTCAGGATCGTCGACAACTCCATCTGTTGGCCAGTTTGCTCACTAAGACTCACTAATAGATTTTCTTACGCGCAATTACTCTCCTATTTCATTTTCAAGTAAAGCATATGGAGCGATTTTCTTTCTTTTCTAGATTTTATAAGTTAGCAGTCAAGTGAATTTATTTTCAAGTTCACCGGTACACCGTTTGGCATCCATGACGCTCCATACATACCACAGCGGTTGACAAGCGTTGCGTTCTTGGGGGTTCACGAGGCTTCGTAAAGCGTTGATAACCCGCTCTAAATAACAGCCACAATTAATACTTCGAGCCTTAATATCTCCTTAAGCGTCCAGCGAACCGTGTAGGGCCGCCGCGGAGAGGACGAGAGGGAGGGAGGGCGGGTAGGGTGGCTGGAGAGACAGGTTTTGTTTTGAGGTACTACTTATACCCACCCCATTCTGGAAGAGCACTGAGCCCGCCATCTTCACAGCCAGTAAACACACATCCATCCTCAGCTCAAAGAAAGTATTACTAATGAACACTAACCAGCCTCAAGTGCTGTTCCAGGATTACTAGAACAAGACGTGTTTGTGTACAAATGTTGCCAATAACATGTGTTTTTTCCCTCTCTCTCCCTCTTCCAGGAAGGAGAGGAGGGCGCACATCCGGTAAGTGAGAGAGCAAAGCTTCGCCAACGCTTCAGCAGTCACGCCTCTCGCCAGACCCGCCCACACCACCACCACCACCACCGCCGCCCACTTGGCATGGCATCTGTCTGGAGCAGCTCCCATGCTCGTCGCCAGGGCGCCACGTGATTCCGTTCTTGTGACATCTGGAATTTAGGCAATCAGCCAATTGATAAATCATTCCACATGCGACAGCATCATTCACACCTTGCTTTATTTATTACCTGTCACCTGTGCCTGCCTGCCGCTGTTTTCATGGATATCTCCGTTGCTGTGGACGCTGGAAAATGACAAAATTTCATAAAAACTTTAAAATAAAAGTCAATGAACTTATGCATAACTAAATTCCTCGGACGTGCAAGGATTAAGCTAAACACGCAATATTTTAATGCACAAAATTAACTAAATGAATAGTAGTAAACGTCGAATTTGAAAAGGTGGACATTAAGGACAACTGGTGGTGGCGGCGGCGGCGGCGGCGTGGCGAGGCTGCTGGGGAGTCGAAGCCTGGCCACAGTCTTCTTTCTTGCCGGCAAGCCCAACCCGCAGCCCAAGTCCTGCACGGTGGGCTGGCTGGCTTAGTCTTTACTTCTTTGCCAGTGGCTTTACGTTTTCTATCACCCCCTTGCCAACTGTTTTCGTTGTCTATTTTACTTTTTTTTTTTTTTTTTTTTTTTTTTACATTTTCTATCCTACATTTTGAGGAGAATGAAACCAAATAGGCTTTTCATTGTTGGTGAAGGAAGGTATACTGCAGAGGCCCGACTATCGTGATGTCATCCACTGCTCTAATAAAAAAAGAGAAAAAAAAAAAACAGTAATGAACTATAAAGTAGCTACCCCTTTGTCACCATCCAGTTTTCAATTACAGTTCTACAGTTTTTGATATCTGAACCCAAAACCACTCATTTGAACTGCCCACAAAGAAGTTCAACCAAGATTTCGAACTCATAACTCCCTTTTCTCTTGAAGCAGCATTTCCATGACAGAAAACCTTGTCATCTTTCAAAAGACGTCAAAATCAGAACATTCACAAAGGCCTTAAGAGTTTTGCTTTGGCGGTCAGTCAGTAAAGTAAAAAATGTAATGAAAGTTCGCTTCCACAACAGAGTTAAGCCAAAAACAAATCCCTCCTACAGTAGTGACGGTAGATTCCCTGAAGAAGTGTGTCTAGCTAAGTTCCCTCTACTATAGTGCCCTTTGTTTGCTGTGATTCCCCCCCCTCCTCCAGTCCCCAACCCCTCCCGCCCCTCCAACCTTCCTGTTAGTGGAGGTGAATATATTCCATTTGTTTGTTAAGTGAGTTTCCCTTTCCCTTTTTTTGGTTCCCTTTTTGATGGAGATAATTTGCTCTCCTCCCTTTGTAGTTGAGAATGATGCCTCCTCCCTGTGCCATTATAGTTGAGATGGACCGTGATTCACTTATTAGAGATTAGATGAGTTTGTAGTCCCCATCGTTTTAGTGAAAATGGGAGGAACACTTCCCATTTTCTATAGTGGTGGTGAGTTACTTTGTCTTCTAGTGGAGATGTTTAAGTATTCATGATTCATAGTGGAAATTAGAACTAGTTGTTTGCATGGTTAAGGCTGATATAAGATTTTGTGAACTGTTTACCGGGAGACATGATGGCGTAGTCTCCCATGTATACAGACAGTGCAATCCCAGTCACCACAGTTAAAGCGTCCCATATGAAGTGCAGTGATTGTACAGTCAGGGTTAGGAGTCAAGTTATCTGCCATTAATTTTCACTGTACTTTGCATTTCCCGTCAATCCTAAGTCCTCTTATCTGCTAAGTATCTATCAGTTGCCAAGTTCTCTAGATACTCAGATCAGTGGACTAAGAGTTGAGGGAGAATAATAGATACAGTGGTATGTTTCTGCTAGGGGCATTTTTCTCTAGGGCATTTGCTAAGCTCCAGAAGACCCCAAAGAATTCCAATCCACTGGTATGCCCCTGGTTCAGGATACAGACCCGGTATGCCTCAGTGTATTGCCAGTCTTATCCCAGTACAGCCCTAGATTTGCCTTCAGCGCAGTCTTGGTTACTGACCCAGAATACCCTCAGTTATGCCCCCTGTACAACTACCGGTATGTCTCTGTCACAGCACTAGTCACGACCACCGGTTCAGCCTAGGTATGCCCCTCTGTACAGTCCCATTTATGACTACCTGTACAGTCCCAGGTACGCCCCGGTACAGTTCCTGGTACAGCTCCTGATATGGTCCAGTGCAGCTCCCGGTACAGCCCCAGCCCCTGTTGTTGTGCCCGTGTGACCCCCTCCCCGCCCCCGACACCCGCCAGGCCGCCGTCACTATAATACTGAGAACTTAGCGAGCCGAGTGGTCGAGTGGTCACTAAACCCGAGGAGGAAGGCCTCACGACGCGCCTCTCACTCTCACCTCAACACCCATCTCTCTCTCTCTTGTTTCTTTGTGACAAAATAAATTCCCTTGGAAGACTTCTCCTTGAACAAAATCTTGGATAAAGTTATGGCACATTGTCTTTGCTTTCTGTTGGTCATAAGACTGTGGCGAAGCCCCACCACACCACAACACACCACACCACCCGCGCCGGGCCACGGCGGGCGGCGGGGCGCGGCGCGCAGCCTCCCACTCTCCCCTGGGGGTGAGGTACACCCTGCCCCGGGTGGAGGAGGAGCCGTGCCTGTCTCGCTGTCCCCAGCACCCGCTTCACCCCGTGGCCCGGAGCGGCGACACTTTCTCAGAGACGTCACTAATGAAGCGTCTTTTCCACAGGCGGAGGGTGAAGCCACGGCTGAGGAAGGTGAGTGTGTGTACCTGGCGGCGACCCCTGCCACCAGGCACTACCCTGCCCCATCCCTCCCCGCCCCTCCCTGTGGCCTTGGGCGGCCCTGTGCCCTGGGGGAAGTCATGGGATGGCACAGAGGGCCGCCCCCCGGCTGGTGACACCCCTAATACTTAAGGTCATGCTCCGGGAGAAGGAGGCGCCCCTCAGGCCTCATCCCTCCTCCCCCCGCGGCGCCTCGCCTCCCTCAGGAGGGTAATCCTTTTTCTTTTGCAGGCTAACTTGCTTTTTTACATTTTACTTTATGATTTATTATTTATTATTTGATAATTTCGATGTCCTTGTGTCCGTGTGTGTGGCGTGCCGTCCGTCCCTGTCCTGTCCGTGGCGTCTCCCTGCCCGCCCGCTCTGGGTAATAATGCCACATTCTCTCCCACATTAACCACACACTAACAGGAGGGGAAGGCGCCCCCGCCGAGGGAGCTCCCGCTGAAGAAACCCCAGCAGAGGGCGCACCAGAGGGGGCCCCACAGGAGGCACCGGCCGAGGGAGCTCCTGCCGAGGGCACCGCTGAGGCTGCTCCAGCGGAGGGGGGCGAAGCTCCCCCCGCTGAGGGCGCCCCAGCGGACGCCCCGGCCGAGGCTCCCGCCGAGCCTGCCGCCGAGGCCCCCGCTGAGGCCGCCCCTGCTGAAGCCGCTCCACCCGCTGAAGGTGACGCCCCGCCCGCCCAGGAAGGTAGAGTGCCGTCACCGCGTGGCCGCCGCCGTCACCGCCAGGCGTCACGCCACCCTCCCGTCCTTTGGTTCAAACCTCAGTCACTGCCTCTTTTTGTTCACGTTTAGCCTCAGTTGCTCGTAACCCGCCCTTGTGTGCCTCAGTGTTGCGTGGCGGGGCGCTGCCTCCGCCCCGCCACGCCCCTTCCTCACCACACATCATTGGTAGTGCTGGTAGACCATCAACAGTATTGCTACTACCACTGCAGTTTTAACTACTACTAGTGATAGTATCTCACACTACTGTTACTTCTATTCCACATCAACTAGCCACCACTTCTAGTGTACTCACACCACCACTGCCCCACCAACACCACCACCACCACCACCACCACCACCACCACCAGTGTTACTTAACACCACCACCACCACACTTACCATACATTTCCAAAATTCCATCCACATCATACCACCACACCACCACCCCTACACCACCACACACCATCCCTACACCACCACACCACCACTAACTCAGCATCACCACCACCACACCAACACCACCGCACTACCACACACACACACACACACACACACACACACACACACACACACACACACACACCAGTAACTCCACAACCCAAAACAACAACAGCACACACACACACACACACACACACACACACACACACACACACACACACACACACACACACACACACACACACACACACACACACACACACACACACATACAGCACCTCCCTCAGTCCCTCCTTGCCGCATTAACACTTCCATTATCTCCCTGACAGCGTAAAGCCCGCAGCCAGCAGCCGTCAGCAGGAGCAGGAGCAGCAGGGGGGTGAATGCAGCCGGAGAAGGAAGCAGCAACAAAATATACTCGTCTACGTTCCTTGTCCTCGTTTTCTGTGGAGCTTCGCTGTGACGTCATGCAGTGTCCGGATCCCTTCCCGATGAGCTAAGAGGAAGTCATGACAACCACCAAGTAACAAAGAGAGGAGTGCACCCGTTGAGAGATGCCAAGATGGAATAGATACAAAAACAACATCAAGAAGAGCAGGAGTACACCGCCTTTTCACGGTTAAAGGAAGAAAAATGGAGATTTTTAAGCCGAAGTCAAGGCCACAGCCGGGACTCAAGGGTGCATTCGTGCGAGTCAACTTTTTTTTATTATTATTCCATCATTTATCAACTAGGACTAACTCATAAATCTTCCTGGACTGACTGTGAACATCAAAAAAATACAAATATATATGATAATAATAATGGTTAATATTAAACCTCCAAATAATTTGTATAACGAATGACAGTATTTTTTTCATGTTTGTCTCTGAAAAGTATGATTGAATGCATAAGTTTTCAGTTATTAACACTAATGAAATTAAATACTTGTCACAGTATGTGTATCTATTTATTCCAGTCTATATTATTATTATTACTACTACTTCTATGTATTATTTTTTTCTACCTTGCATGATATTTAGAATGTGAATCTCTCTCTCTCTCTCTCTCTCTCTCTCTCTCTCTCTCTCTCTCTCTCTCTCTCTCTCTCTCTCTCTCAGAGGTCACGTGGGAAGGGGACAAAGGGGGGGGACAGAAGGTCATCCACGCAACCTTTGACGCAATGACCTTGACCTCTGATGACCTTGATACACACACATACACACACTTACTGTTTTTTTTTTATCGTAACTTTAATTAAATTCTGATATTCGTTTGCTTTGGTAATATATAATTTATTAATTTCAAATACTTTACTTATTAGTTTTGTGTATGTGTGTCTTTGTCTTTTATTGTGTTACTGTTTTGCTTTTGTTTGTCATTATCTTTTTTTTTCGCTCTTTGTTTTGTTTACTTCAAGAATATGAATGAAAACAAACTGTCAATTAAATGAACACTGGGGCATGTGTGGGCGGGAGAGGGAAAAGTGGACTCTCTCTCTCTCTCTCTCTCTCTCTCTCTCTCTCTCTCTCTCTCTCTCTCTCTCTCAGTCGCATGATGCTACGACACGTATTTTTGTTCTCAGGTCACGACGCAGTTTGATTTCCCGTGACGCGTGGTCGTGAGAGAGAGAGAGAGAGAGAGAGAGAGAGAGAGAGAGAGAGAGAGTAGGGGGGAGGATCAGTCAGTCAATATCTAACCCTTACCACGTTGCAATTAGTTTCCTCAGTATTACTGCGCTAGACTTCATAACAGACTTTCTTCTGTTTCCTCCCACGACGTAACAGTTCCAGCTTATCAAGACTTATAATTCCCTTTTTAATCATCATTCTGCTTGCGTAAGTCTCCCCTCGTCCCTCGCGTATCGTGTTCCAGTGGTAGGTTCTTTTCATAAGCTGGAAAGGAGGACTGGAGGTTACAATGTTGTAAAAAGCCGAGCATTGATCAGCTGTTGACCTGTATGTGTTCGGACCTGCGGCTTCCCTGATACAATCTTTATTTTGACTACTCTTCTTCACATAGTGGTTTATTCAGTATTCTTTATCTATTCATATTGTTTCTAATACGTTATCTCCTTCTTAAAGAGAAGTATTACGTGGGAAATGGTAAAATGAGGTTGGAAATGAAAGCGAAGTCAGTGTCATGTAAGATAACAGTAGACTAGCATGGCATGTTTTGATGACGTCATAACAATACATCGTACACGTGCTGCATATTCACGTACACGGACTACGGGAAGGAAATATGATGCCGTAATGCCCTATTTAACTTATTTTCCTTCCTTAATTGCTGGAATTGCTTGCGATTAACACTAGGGGACATAAAACAGTAACATTCAGCCTTGTGCCGTGACAGAAGATACGGTAATTGTCCGTTTTCTTCGTTGGCATTTGAATTTTCTTTTGTATTTATAGAAAACGAGGGTGTTGTTTATCATTGAGAGAGAGAGAGAGAGAGAGAGAGAGAGAGAGAGAGAGAGAGAGAGAGATGAAAGGTTACGTCAAGGGTAGAAAGAAATAAGAGAGAGAGGGAAGAAGGGGAGAGAGACTGAGACGGAAGGAAATAGAAGGAAGTACTAACAATAAACCAAAAAGTAAGAAGGCGAAGGAAGTGGAAGAGTAAAGGAATACGAAAAAGCCATAAAAAAAGATTACAAGGGAAAGGGATGATGAAGAGGAAGAAGAAAGGGACAGGAAGGGGAAGGAAAAGAACGAACAGTAGGAAGAAGAAAAAAGAATAATACTTATTTGAAGGTAATGTTGAAAGGAGAAGGGAAAGAAGAAGAGGACAAGAAGAGGAAGAAAGAATGAACAGTAGGAGGAAGAAGAGGTAGTGATATGAAGGTGATGAATAGGAGGAGGAGGAGGAGGAGGAGGAAGGGGAAGAAGAGGAGATACAGGGAGGAGGAGAAGGAGAGGCAGATAAAGGAAGGGGGGAGAAAGAGAAGGAGGGTTAGACATTCAGAAAGACTTCAGTTAACCTCAGGAAACGGAGGAGAGGAGACGGACGCCGCTTCTCTCTCGTGACCTAAAGGAACTAACCGAAATCTACATAAGTTATCCATTGAAACAGAACAATTTACTTATAAAGCATCCATACTTCGTTTTCTAAGTGCAAAGAGTGGCGGAAAAGTGGTGCAAGATGCGTATAAGTAAGAATATCCCAGTTTACTTATAAAATATTGGTGATAAGTGGTGTTTTGAAGTAAACAGAAGTAATAAAGTGTGTGATATATCCGTCCGCAGTGTATTGAGCGCGTCCTGGGTGAGGCAGGTGAGTAATTAAGGCTTGTTAGGGTCAGGTAGTGCGGTGATTAGCTTGCCTGGTTGTTACAGTATGTGGTGGTGGTTGTAATGGTGGTGGTTGTAATTGTAGTAGTGGTGATGGTGGTGGTGGTGGTTATAGGTTTGGTAATAGTGATAGTTAAATTGTTTTAGTTATTATTATTATTATTATTATTATTATTATTATTAGTAGTAGTAGTAGTAGTAGTAGACTATAACTATAATTCAGTGAAAAATTAAGGAAATAATAGTGATACTTTTCTGATACTTGTTAATAATAGAAGATAGGTGAACCAATTAACTACCTTTCAACTTAATTAACTAAGATTGATTACTTAATAACGTGTAGAAGAATATGATTTGAATATGTGAAGAGACAACAGGAATACGAAGAGTGGTGTGTGTGTGTGTGTGTTTCCTTCCTTCTTTCCTTCCTTCCCTATTTAGGTGTGTGTGTGTGTGTGTGTGTGTGTTCATCGACTAAACCATTTCAGAGAGAGAGAGAGAGAGAGAGAGAGAGAGAGAGAGAGAGAGAGAGAGAGAGAGAGAGAATAAAAAAAAATTGCTCATAATAAAAAGAATAAAAAAAAAAGTAAAATTGTATGTTTCGCCCCAGTTTGGCCTGAAAATTGTTGGTGTGTATGGCGGAATTATATAATGCGTTGTATTTTTCACAGTTTTCATGGTAGACTTTGGTATACTTATTTATTTATTCACTATAGTTTATGGGTGCTATTTTCAGTACGAGGTTAATTCACTGAAGATTTTTTTTTTTTTTACTTTCATATCCAACTCTCTCTCTCTCTCTCTCTCTCTCTCTCTCTCTCTCTCTCTCTCTGAAATAATTACTGTACATTCCTTCTCTTGAAATGGGGAGGAAAGAAGGAAAGAAGGGAGGAAGTGAAGAAAGAAGGAAGAGAAGAGGAGTAGGAAAGGAGGAAGTGAGGTAGGAATGAGAAGAATAAGAGAGGGGACGAAGGGAGGGAAGTAAGAAATGAAGGGAGAGGAGGGAGGGAGGGATGAAGGAAGAAGAGGGAGAGGAGAGAGAGGGAAGAGTGGCAGGTATATGAAAGGTGTTTAATTAAAAGGGTTTTGTTACATTACTACTACTACTACTACTACTACTACTACTACTGCTAGAGAGAGAGAGAGAGAGAGAGAGAGAGAGAGAGAGAGAGAGAGAGAGAGGAGAGAGAGAGAGAGAGAGTAATCTTCCCAAAGTACACAACGAAATAGTCAGGGAAGGTTGTCATTGAAAGTTACCAGAGAGAGAGAGAGAGAGAGAGAGAGAGAGAAAGGTGTATCCTTATAGTATTTTTCTTTGCGTTTTTCTTTATTTATTTTTTATTGTTTTCTTCCTTTTTATTCTTTCTTCTCTGTTCTTATTCACTGAGTCTTTCATTAGTTCGTTGTTTCTTTTTCTTCCTTCCATTCATTATCTTATCATCTCTTTCTTTCTTTCTTTCCCTTTCTTTCCTTCTTTCGTGTACATTTAAGGAAGTCCATATGTTTACAACTATACTGCAGAGAGAGAGAGAGAGAGAGAGAGAGAGAGAGAGAGAGAGAGAGAGAGAGAGAGAGAGAGAGAGAGAGAATCGAACAAAAATCATATAACAAACGAACAAAAAACACAAGTAATTTCTCGCTAACAGTTCAGCTCACCAAAACTTAAAAATACTCAAAATAGAAAAAAAGAAAAAAAGAAATTAGATAAAAAATATACAATAAGTATCCCCATAGAGATTCTAGATTTAAAAGTTGTAGTAGTAGTAGTAGTAGTAACAAAAACCCGTATTTTCTTAAGTCTCCCATTGATAATAATTGTTCTCTTCATCTAAATAAAGAAAATGTATATATACGATAACAAATTTCACTCATCAATATCCTAATTTTAGAACAGCAAGAGATAACTAAGTAAATCCCACATTTTCTTTAGTCTCCCGTATATTCCCCTTTCCGTGCGGACAGCTCAGCCATCCGTTGATAATTATTGCCATCTACATCGCCTCTAAAGAAGGAAAACGGCCCGTGCTATGAGGATAATGGGGGGAACTACTTTGTTTTTGTCGAGGGACGTAATGGTGTACTCCGGTCAGTCGCGCGGGTGCCAGGGATGGATTTAAGCGTCAATTATCTCCTATTATAAAGGGCGGAACGGCTTCTCTGATCCTCGCCTCTACCACAGCGGGGAAAGGTCTTATGGATGAGCCGCAAATCTTTTCTTCCTAACACGCGATCAGGGAAAAAAAAAGGATACATTTTATTTCTTCCTCACCGTATGGCAACATTGGACCTAGCGCAATTTCGTGTTTCTATTTAATTTCAAGATTTCACATTAAAACTTTATAATTATCGTATATATTGTTCTTAAATACGTACAATGAACCTACAATAATACCAATTAAATGCATAAATAATGAATAATACCCTTTTTTATTCATGTTTTCCAGTTGTCAGTAATGTACAGACCACGGGACAGCGAGAATTATAAGGAAACAAATGAGCCTCGAGGGAAAGGGATCAAGGAGTCATTTATAGATGGACTGTTGTTTTGTAAAGGAATCGTACCCAACCTGCAATTACCTTCTAGCGAATCGATGCCAAGGAAGGAAAGGAAGGAAAGGAGGGATGAAAATATAGGTTAGAAGGAGAAAAAGAGAAGGAAGAGCTATATCGAAAGAAAAGAAGGAAGGAAGGAAGGGAAGAGAGATGAAATAGATTGGAAGGAGGAAAAGAGAAGGAAGAAGTTGGTTGGAAGGATGGAAGAAAGGAAAGGAGACAAATATTTTAAGGAAAGGAGAAAAAGAAGGAAAAAAAAACAAGGAATAAGGGAATGATGGGAAAAGGATGAGGAAGAAAACAAAGAAATATAGATTGAAAGGGAGAAAAGAAGTGAAAGAAAAGAAAGGAAGGAAGGAAGGAGGAAAGAAGAGTATGGAGAAGGGAAAAGGAAGGAAAATAAGAAAGATAGTGAAGGGAAGGA
The DNA here is from genome assembly GCF_035594125.1 of Scylla paramamosain. NCBI lineage: Eukaryota > Metazoa > Arthropoda > Malacostraca > Decapoda > Portunidae > Scylla > Scylla paramamosain. Next base: position 3,373,024 of record NC_087195.1, read on the forward strand.
GGGATAAAGGTAGGAGATAATGAAAGAAGACGTAAGGAGAACATAAGGAAGAAAGAACAAAAAATAACCGTAATAACAAAACAAAAAAGAGTAAAAAAAAAGTGATAAGGAAAGAAAAGACCTTAAGAAAAGTCTCTCTCTCTCTCTCTCTCTCTCTCTCTCTGCATATCATATTCTCTCTCCCTCTCTTCTTCACTCTCACTCTCGTTTTCCTTTTCCATAAATTCCTCTCCCTCTCCCTCTCTCTTTCCCTCCCTCCCTCCATAAAATTCCCTCCTGCAATCTTCCTTTCTCCTCCACCCTCTTTCTCCCTCCATCTGTCCTACTTTTCCTCCCACTCCTCCCTCTCCCTCTCCTTTTCATTGATTCTCGACCTAATCTTTCATAAGAGGTCACATATTCAGTGTTTCTGTGACCTAACATGTACTACTACTACTACTACTACTACTACTACTACTACTACTACTACTACTACTACTACGACTACTGCTCACCTGATCTCGCTGAATAAATTGGGCTGATTTATTACCTGTTCGTGGAAGGGAGTATTGTTGTTGTTGTTGTTGTTGTTTTCTATCTGGCCACGCACATATTTCAGAGAGTGGTCGTGGTGGTGGTGGTGGTGGTGGTTTAGTAGTAGTAGTAGTAGTAGTAGTAGTAGTAGTAGTAGTAGTAGTAGTAGCAGTAATAGTGGTTTAGCATAGTCCTACCATATACTCATTGAAGCAACCAACAGAAAACGTAAATACAAAAAAAAAACAATAAAAATAATAACAGCAGTAGTAAAAACAGTAATAAAAAAAAAAAGCAGTACTTTCTGTAACAGTCCTACCTCGAACAATAACAATCAGAAAACAAAAAAATGACAACAAGAACACAACTCCTTCTTTCCTTCATTCCTTCCTTCCTTCCTTCCGTGTACTGTAGGAAAACATTAGCATTCCCTCATGGCGTGTCCTCGTGTCCTCGTTGCTTCTCCGTGACTCGCGAGGCTCCAGTGTTTGCAGATTTACCCGTTAGCACGCCACCACACCTCTCCCTACTCGTGTTACCTACTCTCTCTCACTCTTATCTTTGTTTCGGTTCCTGTAACACTTCGCTCTCTCACCAGGACTTAATTTTCAAAGGTTACAGAGATGATCAGGCCAGTTCTCAGCAGTGTATGTCCCAGTGGTGGCGCAGTTATTGTTGAAGTTATTGTTATTCGTGAAAACACCCTCTTGAAAGTATCGATTTTGTGGCAAGGAGGTGTAAATTATAAACACGAACACACACACACACACACACACACACACACACGGTCATCCAAGTTATGCTGTAAATTAAGAAATATTATGCACTTTTAACCTTTTTTTTACTGCTATGAAGATCTCTAATATTCAGAACACTAATAAAAATGGATTGCAAGGACATCCAGAAATTCAGTGATAGGGAGATTAATGCTGTTCGCCTTTATTAGTCTTTCGAGGTATTGAAGAGACTCTGCTGCAAGAATAAGTGTGTGAGAATATGATTATGGGTAAAAAGTGTACGAGTGTAGCAGTGAAGATGTTAACAGGCTCTGGTGGAAGTTATTGGGGTTTTCAAAGGAGTCTTCATGATTGTTCTAATAGTTTAACAAGGGTTCTACACCTTCAGCGAACTTTAGTGGAAGTTACTGAGGGTTTTCAAGAGAATTTTCATGATTCAAGTGATATTTAACTTTTTTCCCTGCCACTATGCAACAATTGACAACACTAAGGACTACAAATGAAATCTTTATAAGCCTCTACAAGAAAGATTGTGATTAAGAGAATATATTTTTTTTAACTCCTAACCAGTATAATGTTAAGAGGTGACTAAAACAAATGTCTCTGAGAGGTTAGTGACCAAGGAAAGACGAGCCGAACAACAATGAAAGAGTTAACTGATTCTGCATTATCGGTGGAAAAAAAAAGAAAAAGAAAAAAAAAACATCCATGAGAACCGGACTAGTAATCTCTGTGGCCTTTGAAAATATTCCTGATGAGAAAACGAAACGGGTCGAATTAACAAGTGTTTATCTGTTTCTTCACGGTGGTAGAATGCGCCTTGGACGGACGAGTCACGTAATCAGGGCACTTCAAAGGCGTTTCGATGATTGTTCTTATAGTTAGCATGAATTCTACACCTTTAAGGCCAATCCACACTATGTAAGTTCACGGTTGTCACATATTACATGCATTTCAATGGGGACCGTGAGCACAAGTGGATGCTTCTGTTGAAATGCATGTAATGTTATGTGACTGCACCGTGACTGTCCCTGTAGTGTGCTTCGGCCCTTAACCAGCTTCAGTGGGTATTATTAGGGGTTTTCAGGGGTTTTCATGATTGTAGTATTATTGCAACAAGGATTCTACACCTTTAACCAGCTAAAGTAGAAGTTATTAAGGTTTCGTGATTCTAGTGAGTTTAGCACATTATTCCACATTCCTCATTATTAGTGAGAAAAGAGAACTAGGAGAAAGTTAACATTTTTCCTGTTTTTTCCAGGTTGTTCGAATGCGCCTTGGATAGCTGCGGGAGTCACGTGACCAGGGGGACGAGGGTAGTGTGGCCTCGGCCGTGATGGGGTGTGGGCGGCGCTGCGGCTGCTGGGCGCTGAGTGAACTGGAACTGGAGAGAGCCAGGCACCAGAACACGCTGGAGGAGAACGCCCGCTACCAGAGACACGTGCAGGTGAGGCAAGGGGGGTCTGGTACCATTTTATGAAAGTTCTGCACCTCGATTACTTTCAAAGGCTTGTTGTTGAAGTTACATGGGTTTACGTACAAGTGTGTGTTTATGGTTCAGCCGTTCGAGTCTCAAACGAGTGTCTGGTTAACGAGATTTCTACATTATTAACAGGAGGAATACTGTTGAGAATCTGGCTAATGATCTACGTGGCCTTTGGAAGTCGTGGTGAGAGAAAAGCGTCTTAGAACACGGGCGGTCAGTGACGATTAGAGGTGAAATGTAAAAATGTTAATTAGGTCGTTATTAAGTTCAGATAATTTTTCAGTTTAGTGAGCCAGTTATCAGGAGAAAATAGAACGTATATATAGATAGCTGTGTAGTTAATTAATTCGTAGTTACATTAGAAGAAATAAAAGGAATAGAAAGAGTAAATTTTCAGCTTGTTAGAATGTTATTAGAAAATAGGAAAATTAGCCATGCTTTAATATTGATAGTTTATATTGAGAACTACGTAAAACAAGCAATTAATCTTTACTATTTATGAGAAAAATTTGGTAAAAGCAGCCATGGTTATTTATACGGTAGTCGTAATATTGTTTTTAGTACATATTTAAAAAGTTTACAGGTCAAACTAGTGGTCGTTGAGTGTAGTTAGGTCATTAAAAGTGATTTAGTTGTGTATTTGAACCTGCGAAGCTGAAGCAACGAAATGGTAAATGGGTAATTCTCTCTCTCTCTCTCTCTCTCTCTCTCTCTCTCTCTCTCTCTCTCTTTCCAGGCTTATGACATAATTTACTTTTCCATTTCCTTTCATTCTCCAATTTCTTGTGTTTTATCTTACTTGATTCTAACTTTCCTCACCTTTTTCACTTTCGTACATCGTCTTCCAAACTTACCAGATTCCGCAATTCTTAACTACTCGCTGCCTCGTTGCCAGGGATTCCAAACTCGTTACTAGTGACGCGAAGAAGGATCGAGATAGTTGATAGTTGGCTATAAGTATTTGACATAGCACTAAACATGAATATAAAAAAAATGGTAGAAAAAAAATTATAATGTAGCTAATTACGTATACTCTTATGCAGGGTTCTGAACACACACACACACACACACACACACACACACACACACAGATTTAAGTACCACATCAGGTTTAAAAAGGAAAATCTGACAGTGAGATCGCGAGACAGAGGGAAAATGTCACCTAAAAATAAATAAATAAATAAACAAAATGCCAAACAAAGGTAATAATAAAATTTGGTAGTTAATGAAGTAGTAGGTAACTATGGAGCAGCTTCAAACCTCGCCTGCTTCCCTACTTAAATATGTTACGATCACGTGATGTGTGACCTTAAGGGTATCGATCTGAGAGAGAGAGAGAGGGAGGGAGGGGGGGTGGCAAGGTAAGGCGTAGAGTGGAAAGGAACTTGTATATAAATATGAATGAGACTGAAATGTAAAAAAAAAAAAAAAACTAAATGAAAATAAAATGAACTAAATGAAAGGGAGAAACTAAATGAAAATAAAATGAACTAAATGAAAGGGAGAAGCGTAAATTATGAGAGAGAGAGATTGTAACCTCAACTTCACAGCACCTTGGGTTACCTAGTTGAGTAGTTACCCTTGTTAGCAACGTAATGGACTTTTAGGTGTACTGATGTTCTTCTGGTAAGGAAACTAATGATTATTCAGTAGTTAGCATCTTTTATTATGGTACTTAGTATATATATAAATTATTTTACATTGCTGTCTCATATTTATTCATTTGTTTGTCTTCACTTTTATGTATATTGATTTTTTATTCGATTTCTTTCTCTGGTTGTTTATTTCCCTTTTTTCCACAATTATTTTCTCCCGTTTTCTTTCTCCACATACACAACACCTTGAGTCTGTGTGGCTCCTTGTTCACTCCTTCCTACTTCCCCTTCTTACCCTCCCACTCATCCATCTCACAAACTTTCCTTTCTCGTTTACTTAGTTTCCCTTTCATTCCTCGCACCATTTTCTTCACTTTTTTTTTTTCCCTTTGTCGTTCACTTATTTGTTTCCCTTTATTCTTCACTATTTCTTTTTATCATTCCACTTTTTTTTCCATTCACCTCTGTCTTCTTCACTTCGTTTTCCTTTCATTCCTCTCTATCACTCATCTCTCAGTATCTCCTTCCCTCACTTACGTCACAACCATAAATCTCTCTTTTTGCACTTCCTTCTCACAACCTCTCCCTCCCTCCCCATTTAATTGCCCATGTAACTCAAGAAATGCACGCAAACCTTCCCTAACTGCCCCTCTCACCCCGCACTCATCAATCACACTCTCTCAGGACCTGCGTGATGAGCTGTCTACTCTACACTCGACTGTCGCGGATCTTGAGAGGCGGTACTCGGACCTCTCAGCCAGATACCGCACCACTGTGGCTAACTTGGACGATGTGAGGAGAGAGTGTTATGGAAGGAATATAAGAAAGGGTCTATGAGGAATGGGAATGTATGATGAAAAAGGGAAAAAACAAAGGGGAAAGTGAAAAGTATTGTATAATGATTTTGCTTTTGGATTATGTAATGATATAAAACTTGAAAACCTGAATATAATAAAAAACATTATCTTTAATGACAAATTCATAATAATAATAATAATAATAATAATAATAATAATAATATACAAAAAAAAGATTATTTCCTGCTGACCTCACCTAACCTATAGTCAAATCACTAATGACCCATGATGACCCAACATTGCTACTCCAGGTCAACGACACGACCCTGAGACTGAAGGACCACTCGTCTGAGCTGTCCGAGGAGAACAGGCGGCTGCGGTTGACCTCGGAGAAGCTGGAGGAGGAGGTGGGTCGGGTCGGCTCAGCTCAGGCTAGGCTAAAGGTTAGAGGTCAGATTGAAAGTACTATTGGGAAAAGTCTAGCCTGGTATAAGCCTGATGAAACTGTTAAATTGTTTGTTTTTCCTTGAGGATTAAGAGTTTTATGCTGTCAAAATAGTTCATCAATTTTTTTTTCTTTTTCTTTTTTTTTTTTTGCATTTCTTATTCCAGGTTAGTCTTCCCAGTAGTATGTATATAGGTTAAGAAGTGGACAGGTCAAATAAAGAACTGGTGGTTTGTAAGGCTGTACTTGTGAAAAGCTATTAATTTTGGCAGTACAGTACAGTTGTGGGTCTGTAGTGGGAATGGTAGTAGTATTATAGTCCTCATCCCTGTCACTTGTAATATTTCCCTTTTTTTAGCAATCATAGTTTAGGGAGAAGGGGTTTGATGTACATGAATATTACGGGTGCTGGTTTCTGAGGCAGGGAAAAAGAAAGTTTGAGATGCAGTTGAAAGAAAGGGAATTCCAGACAAGATAATATTGATACAAAATTTTTTCAGACAAAAGTCAATAAGAAATGGGGCTTGAAATGGTAAAGAAAAAAAAAAAAAAAGGGAATGTAAGAGCCTGAAGTTGATAAAAGTTCAACAGTATAGTTAGATGTACAATACTAAAGTTAAATTATCTATACACCAGGCCAGCAATCCCACACACTTAGCCCTGTCATACCCAGGAGAAAGGAATAGTCCAGACATAACTGATTATAACTGATTAAAAATGAAGATTTTGACACAAACATCACATCTCGCTTCAGACTCCAGACAACTGATAAAAAAAGAAAACAGGTTAATTCATACACAAACCTCTTAACGCATACACAAACCTCTTAACGTGTCCCTCCCTCCAGACCCGGTCACTGAGGGGGCAGCTGGAGGAGGCAAGGGAACACGCAGAGGAGGAGCATCGGCGAAGGGTGTCCAGCGAGATGACACTCTCCCGTGACCTGACCACAACAGAAAAGCACTACGCCAGCAAGCTCCGGCGTGCCCACTCCCTCCACGACCTGGACCGCCAGCACCTGGAGCATGACATCGACCGGCTGCAGCACGCCCTGACTCGACAGAAGCAGCACCACCGGGACACCATCAGGGACATGTACTGCCACCACGGCCGACTACACCGCCACCACTACTGCCTGGCCCACAGTATTTATGATTGCTATGACTGTCTGCACCACGACCCTATGTTGCTTGACTGAGGACTGTGTGGTATGTGGGGGTGATTGTGGTAGTTGTGGTACTGTGTGTGGTTGGGTTAGAGGTAGATGTGGTTAAGAACTTATGGTGTTGAAATGAGAGAAAGAGAGAGAGAGAGAAATATATATATATATATATATATATATATATATATATATATATATATATATATATATATATATATATATATATATATATATATATATATATATATATATATATATATATATATATATATATATATATATATATATATATATATATATAATGAGATTCAGATTAAATTAGGTACAGTAAAATCCCTCTCATCCGGCATTCGAGTATCCGGCAGCTTTAAGTATCCGGCACATTTTTCCCCGAGCCTTAAAATCAATAAAAAATCAATGTGTACTCATAAAATTGATTAAAATTCCCGCGCGAGGCATACTTTGTCCCCTCGCCACCAGAGCGCACTGCTTCGCGCCACCCGCGGCCCACTGCACTGTGTTCACTCAGTGACTCAGTCCCGCGTGTTCACGGTTTATCGCCTGACGCCTTCATCATGCCTAAAGTTGTAGAAAAGAGGAAGTGTGTTGTGCTTACACTTAAGCAGCTGATCAGATCAGCTGCTGATTAAGATCAGCTGATCTTTGTTATGGTAAGATGCGTGAGTGTAGGGTGGTGATTGTGGACATAATTTCACTTCTATTCAAGTATCCGGCAATATTCAAGTATCCAGCATGTCGGCGGTCCCGTTGATGTCGGATAAGAGGGATTTTACTGTAGTTGAACCCCAAAAATACTCAAGAATAGCATAAAACTTCAAAAATATGTGAAAAAAATTAATGTACATATAGCACAGATGAGACTCGGAATATAAAGGTAAATTAGATAGTTAAGCCAAAAAAAGAATAAAATAAAAAGCTCAGGACAAAATATTAATCTGCCTAGAATAAAAAAAATTTAATCTATCAAGAATTAAAAATGTCAACGTATCTAAATTAGGATATTAGAATTAAGAGGACACAGCATAATTAGAACTTGCATTGCAGAAATCTTGATAATTACTACAGCTTATTGGTTTTGTTATAATTGTTGATTCTATTAGAGTGTTGGGCCTTGCAATGGGGTGAGTGTGGCCAGCTGTGCTCTGCTTAAGTTCTGGAGTGTGGCAGGGAGGTGCAGAAGGGTGCGTGCATGCCTGCGTATGTGTGTAGTGGTTTGTCTGGGCCACCTAATATGCGGACACTGAAAGGTTTTAGTAGTAATTACAGTATAGGTATAGTCATTGTAGAAGTAGTAGTAGTTACTGTAGTGATAGTACAGTAATAGCAGTAGTAGCAGTTATTGGTAGTAATATTAGTGGTGATTGTGGGAGTAGTAATAAGCTAATTGTTAACTAATCATGTAAAAATTGGTCTGCTATTAAATTTGATCACAATACAAAAATCCTGTTACCTAAATGCATTCAAAATATACTACTAATGGAGTTGAAATCCTTATAATTAACATCCCTAATTGAGGAAATGCTCCTTGATTATCTGGCACAAATGTATTTTAATTCTGGTGGTGGTGGTGAAAATGTTGCAAAGGTTGTACTGGTGGTGATGTGCACTCGGTGGTGGGAAAGTTGGCAATTGTAGAGGTGACCATTAATCTAATCATCTTGACTAAACAGAACATTATTATTGGATGTAAGGTAAGGGAATATAACGTGCATGATAAATTTCAGAAGTAATTTTCTTGGAGTACCAACTTCAGAAATACACTGCTTCTAATACATGAAATTATAAATTCATCAGTACAACAGGAATTCATAAAATGTCAGTTAATATGTAAATTAGGTTGAAAAATGTTTCTAATAGGAAATTTATTACTTCAAATTATTCATTCATAAGCACTTGTTGCAAAATTAATGAACATTAATAGCTGAGAAACGTGTAATATGTACTCGTAGGAGCACTGGAAGGAATCTTTACAATAGCAGTGCTCATGAATTCTACTTGGCATGCCTTGGTTGCTTCTACTTACCTTCCACTGCTTGTGAGTGAAGAGGAACCACGGGTGCTTTGCAAAGATAACTGACTGCTCATTTTCAGGGACATGCTGGAGGTGACCTTCATGCCAAGGACCGGAGGTTCTGGGGGACATCCAGATACTGTGTGGCACTGCTTGTCACCTCACCTGTGGAAGCAAGACAACCAGAAGAACTACTGCTGCTGCCATCAACATCTTGAGTAGCTATCCCCTCCCAGCTTCTCCACAATCATCTCATCATAGCCTCCCACTCCCTCTCACCCACCACACCACTCATATGTTTACGAACCAACGGCAACACAACACAACACATGCCCTCCCATATCCTTTCGTTGTAGTTATCCTTGCCTCATTCCTGTTCACCATTCTAACAACTTTTCTTTCTCCCCTACAGAGAGACCACCACCAGCTTTGCACCAAACACTAAACACTAATAGGATCAAAAACGGTGTGTGTAAGACTTGTTGGCTAGCTGTGATGCTGGTAGTAAATAAGCAGCGTGTGTTTGAAGAGTCGAAGGCTCTGGTCCCACTTATATTTTCAATGTTTTTTTTTTTTTAATTGGTTTAAATGTTCTGGTGTAACACCCACTTTATAATTTGTTTCTGTTGTATAATGCTACATTTTATCAATAAATTAATATAAATATCAAGCATTTTACACTTCATTTTGTAGCCCCTAACCTCCCTATTGTGGTATTCAGCTCCGTCCAGATTAACCACAGCTACTCTACTCTGCTCCCTCATAGTTAGTAGTTCATCCCCTTACATTTTTGGAAGCCCACACAGTCAGCAAGTTGCCACTCTTGGATGGTGACTTGACCTCACACACTGGCCCCTTCATGCTACGAGTTTTGTTTCTCTTCTCTGTAATTTGTTTTGCATTAGTACCTACTTGTTTTTCCATCACTGGACTTCAATGATACTGGATTTCGTGAAAAAGTTGAATTCACGTAATTATAAAAGTTCTACAATTTGCACTCATCTATTTCAAGTCAAACAACTTTACAATACAACCGTAATTCACTGTCATTCAACAGCCCAGTGATGAAAGAACAAGCAGGCACAATGCATGACAAGCTACAGAGAACAGAAGCAGGACCTGTAAATTGGAGAGGCCATATTTAGATGAAGCACTAGACAGACCACCACAAGCTACCATCCAGTCAATGACAACTCTACAAGGAGTGAACTGAATACAAGTTTTGAAATATCCTCCAATAAGATCACTGAATGACTTTCTGCATATGATCTAGAAGTAAAACAAAATCTACTGTTGTGAAGAGATGCTCTGAGCTTACACTGATCTTCACTGTCCCTCTGTGGTCTGACAAATCTAAACTGGCGTGTGTGACTTACAATCCTTCTGGTGTACTGTGCGATGCTGGGCAGCGGCTGATCCTTGTACCACACTTCAAACACTTAATTCATCTGCTTGTGGTAATCCCCGTCATTTTTTCCCTGGAATATCACTTCTGCATTGTTCATGAAACCATCTCTCCTGCGAGATGAATTACGAGATGGCCTCCCTTTCCTGTACTGGTGTTGGTGCTTCAGATGTGGTATCAGTCCAGTAGTGTAGCTTTGGTGCATCCAGGTCTCATCCAGGTAAAAGATGCTTCTCTGGGAAGACTGCTTCAGACACCGCATTTCTTGCAAAAAAATCAGGAACGAGCAGCAACATCACTCCTTTCCATGAGGAATTTGCAGCCACCAACTTTTCTATATCTGAATCCAATCTCTTTGAGAACCTTGCATTGAGGTTCAGTGTACCACTGAAGGAAATATTTTCTTACATATAAGCATTCTGCTACATATATGCATTCCTAACAATAATAATGAAGAAGGCTCGAAGGAAGACGAATAAGGAAAGAAAACATGATGAAGGAAGGACAGGAAGGGAGTGAGAGGAAGGATTCTACACACACACACACACACACACAACCTTCCTTGGGTGAGAGCCTTTCGTGAGTAAAAATCTTAATATGTCACCAAAACATTAAAAACACTCTTAAAACCCATATGTCACTTCATCTAGAGCCTTTTGAGTGCAGAAATCTTGTTAATCTGTCAAAAGAACCATAAAGACACCCTTAAAAACCCGTTACTTCAACTACAGCCTTTTGAATGCAGAAATTTTGTTAATCTGTCACTGGAACCGTAAAAACACACTTAAAATCCCGTGCGTCACTTCAACTAGAACCTTTTGATTGTAGAAATCTTGTTCATCAGTCACCAGAACCGTAAAAACACCCTTAAAACATGAGTTAATTTGAGTCTTTAAAAAAAAAATAGTGGAGGTGCGGGGCAGAAGGGTTTCAGAACACGGGCCAGCCAGTGTAGACTCATCCGCAGTGATGGAGCCAGTGCGTGCCTTTCTCCCCACTCACCCTTCCACCTCTTGTGATCCTGAGCAGATTAACGCAATGGCATCTAAAAAACTTCCATATGAAGGATGGCGGCTGACTGACAGGAAAGCGATACTAAAACAATTCACACCTCTCGGCTGAGTGCCTTCCACCAGCCCTCTGTAATCTAACACACACACACACACACACACACACACACACACACACACACACACACACCTTCTGGAAACACCTAGAAATATCTGTAAAAGAACACTGAAAATTATGTTAACTGCTGATGAAGAAAGCTTGGAAGGGACAAAGTTCCCGCTCTGATAACGTCATCAGAAGCCGTTAGTATTTACTTGCGTACGTATTTTATTTAAAAAATGACCCCTCGAAAAATGGCAGCTACAGCCGAATGGTTTACATATTCTAACAGGCCATATGCTTTAACTAATACCGTGAATATAAGGAAATTTCAAGCTTCACTAATATTGAAGATATATAAGAGAAACAATCGAGAAGATCTTGGAATCTTGACCCCTATTAAAGCCATTCAAATGTCCACCCATTCTGACTTATGAATAATAAAAAAAAAAAAATAAAAAACACTTAAAAAATATTTAGTATCTCTCTCTCTCTCTCTCTCTCTCTCTCTCTCTCTCTCTCTCTCTCTCTCTCTCTCTCTCTCTCTCTCAGGCGAGAGAGGGAACTTGCCGCCACCTCAGACAATCAGTTGTGTATCAATATGGCTATATTTCTAGACTCATATGAAAAAAACTGAAGATAAATGAATAATCTGAAAAAAACCCAAATAATGAATAATAATGTTAAATAAAAGACGCTACAGCCCGCCCAGAAGATAAACAGTCGTAAAGTTGACTCAGGTGAAGGTGCCAGCAGTACTTACCTTAAGTAGTCTTGCCTCTGTGGTTCTGTTCTGTGGCGTTTAGCCCAAGACGTTGGGGGATGTGGAAACATCAGTGTCCGTATGGCCGTGTTCAGAAACGCTTTGCTGTCACCACGACTGTTTTCCAAGGCCACAAACACGATTAGGCAGGTTCTCAAGGCCATTTCTTCTTTTCATGATGTAGAAGTCTTGTTAATTTGTCAATAAAACCGGCAGAGATGCATTTCAGAATATGGTCCCACAGAAAGGAGCTACAGTCCAGACCACTACCTCTACCGGCCTGCCTGCCAGCCGGCGCGCACCAACAGACTGGCGCCACTTGCCTCTGTCGGCCCGGGTCCCCAAAAGTTGACAGATTATCAGATATCAAGTTTATTATTTTAAAAGAAAATTTACAATTACAGTAATAGGGATACTACTACAGAGATAGGTACTTATACAACAACTTCACTACATATATCATAATAATAATATAGATCTAGATATAAAATAATGTGAGTCTGCTTCCCGTTTTCCTTCCCGCTAGTGTCAACCACTGGCAACAACACTCCCAGCACCTCACAACGAGCACTTCAGTGATTATATACGCTGTTGTCTGATCGCTGCAATATGCATGTTATGGCTTGTATGAGAGAGAGAGAGAGAGAGAGAGAGAGAGAGAGAGAGAGAGAGAGAGAGAGAGAGAGAGAGAGAGAGAGAGAGAGAGACTAAAACGAGTGAATGAGATCCTGTGGAGGTCATTAATCGCTTGCTTTCCACATGTTCATCACGTACATTTTTAGTTCGTGTTCAATGTTCTATACACAATGCATCTCGATGTTTGAGACTGCATGACGGCACTTTCCACATCACCCAGCAGCTCGCGCATGTGAAGGACGTCATTACGTGTCATGCGGGCTTCAAGTTTCCCAATTGGAGTATTTAAGGTCATCACTGTTCTCATGGCAAAAGACAAGGGGGTCAATCGTTCATCTCGCGCCTCTCTCACCACTTGTTATGGAAGAATTTAAGCTGTTTATATTTCACAAGGTCAGGTAAGGAAGGTCATCCCAACTCAACGTAACATACAAGATTAGAGGTTGTTGTTCTCATCCCTAACAGCTCCTTCATGGCCCAGTTATAAAGTTTAATGACCGGCTTGACATCCGCGCCCGCTCACGATTCGCAGCCGTGCATAAATGAGGACCCAAGTGCCGCGTGAAGCAGACGGGGCTTCACAATGGACGGCACACCATTATGTTTTCGTATAAAGAAGACACATTTCAACAAGACATAAGTTGTTTTGTGCATAAAGCTTCACGGCAGACGCTAACGAGCCATCACAGGTTTACGTAACCACCACAGTGCTCCACCACCAGCCCGCCCCCGTGTACTGGCTCCGCGTCTCCTGGCTCGCCGTTTATAACAAACAACTGCATTGACTTTCATTCCATAATCACCACAAACTCATTCAATATCCCACTCTTCCTTTGCAAGTTCGTTCTCGCTGTGGACATTACTACTGCGTCATACATACACAACGATAAATGTAGCCATTCTATAAGTGTCTGGTTCACATCTAGCCATTTTATTAACTCATTTATATAAATCACGAATAAAAGGTATGATGTCAAGAGACCCTGCCTTACACCAACAGTGGAGGTGACAACTGCACACCCCACAATACTCCGGTTACGTGATGCATCGCCACTATGGCTGCCAGCGTCACCATCCCACACCGAAGATGCTTAAGAAAGTTGTGAGAGAGCATGGAGAAGAGGATGGGCTAGTGATGCGTGATACGAATGCACATGTAGGAATACTAGAACGGATGAACAGTTATGGTGAAATGGCTGGGGAGTTTGTTGATGAAATGGAGTTGGAAAATCTGAATGTTACCTTGGCTGGAGTAAGAAATCATGAAGTAGCCATGTTGGTGAATGGAAGAATGCGTGAAATTGTATCGCACATGTGGATGGATGAGGAATGCGTGGTTGATACCGTGTCTGATCACAATATGGTGGTTGTGGAGTGCCTGGTGCAGGGTGGGAATGAAGTGGAAGTGGAAAGCAAGAAAGGAAAGAGGAGATTGAAAGATGTAGGGTGGGAAAATTTGCTGGTTGATCTGAGTGAAAGAAGCGGGGATGATGTAAGTGTGCATGGCATGGACCACCTGAATGAGAAACTGGTTGAGGACGTGCGGAGTGTTGCCGAGAAACAGATAGGGTTTGTGAGAGTAGGGAGAAGAAAGTATGTAAACCATGGTGGAATAATGAAATCAGAGGCTAGGAAGAAGCGAATGAGAATGAATAGACATCTTAATATTATTCTGAAACATTTATTACACTAAAATCATGAAAATACGTAAATTAGAATGTCCTTTTTCATGAAATATTACATCAATAACCATGAGTATGGATAAATGACTGAAAAGCAAATCTTCAAAAGTTACCCTTTTATCAGCATCACAATGACATAGAAAATGGATGCCAGTGAAGGGAAACTTAAGTAATATGAGAAGTCTGGAATAAAAATTGATTAAATATCTAAACTACCTCTGCACTCTATTTACAAGTAATCTTAGGAAAAATAAAGTTAGTACGTCGCATACGTAAGTTATTAATGACCGTTTACTAAATTTTAATGGAGAAGAAGAGCAGTGTTTGGGTTGTTTTAATAGGACATAACAAGGATGATTTGCACGAGAAGGGTTAATAATGAAGATGGGACGAAAAATAAGTTTCTAGCTTAATATTGTAAATTTATAAGAAATATAACAATAAACTGGTTCTCAAATACGATATAATAAGGATGATTTGGACAACATCCTTAGGGTCAGTAATCAGGGACAATAAGTAACGGGTCCCAGCTTGATAAAGTTAGACATAGAAAGAAATTAGCAAATAGTTCTGAAATAGTGACAGATGACTGGAACAAACTCAGTCACCAGGTTGTTCGTGGTGAGTCAATGCGGGGGCCTTAAAAAAACAAGACAAATTTATGGATGAGGATGACAGACGGACATAAGCATGAATATATTATACAGAAAATGTCACTGACTTATCGTAGCTGTCGTTATGTTCTTACATTTCCACCGGCGACCTAAACACATTTATCTGTATTTCCAGCAATGAGCCAACGACATGTATCACCATTTCAAAACAACACCCTTTCCTGTCCACGCAAGGAGACCAACACGGAAGCGCAGTGGAGGAAATAACCGAAAAATATAAGGATGATAGAAAAACAATAAGAGCCAAGCCCATCTATGGCTCAATATTAATTCCTGGAAAATATGTCACCAGTAGGAGTTCCCAGCTTTGTCTCCGTCACTAATACGTGCAGTAAATGTGGGACACGCGAGAGGAAATGGTTACCCTGCCCTGTGAAATCCCTAGACTCAAGGATGGCAATAGTTGATAAATATGTAGCGAGGCCTTTACGACGATACCTGATTAATTGTCAAGGTAGTGAGGTTATCAAGGTGCTCCTCTCCTTGCTACGACTTAAGGTTCTAATGAGGAGTACCACTAGACCTGTGGAATTTAATTAACAGACTTTATTATTATTATTATTATTATTATTATTATTATTATTATTATTATTGGTGGTGGTGTTATTACTTATTATTATATTTTTGTGTTTTTCATTTTCGTTGGAGCAATAATTACGTGGAAGTGCCTTTTTATTTCCTTTCTCTTTCCTTTGATTTGATTTCTTCCCGTCCTTTTGCCCTTGTGCAGTCTCCTTGACACGTGAGAAAAGAAGAAAAAAGGAAAGAAAGAAAAGAAACATAAGAAAAGTGAAAGTCTTGAATTTAGAATATTACGAAAAAAAACGGATTATTTTCTACTACTACTACTACTACTACTACTACTATCATCATTATTGCAACCACGTCTTAATAATACTTCCTAATCTATTCTTTCAGCTTCCCAAAATGTTAATCTAGTATATGATTTAATACTTGTTCTGACGTATACATTTCCAATTATATGTATTAGTTTGTATAATCCTGCCTTATCTATCGTTGTTATCTTTCATCTTCATCATTCACATTAACATATTTACTTCTCAATTCACGAAGTAGTAACATTTCTTTTTTCTTTTATTTTCGTATTTTTTTTATTTTATTTTTTTTTTTTTTGCCCTTTTATTCTATATTTGCTTATTCCTTCATTTTATCCAAGTGTATTATCCTATTTCCTATTTGTTCTGTATATATTTTTTTTTATTGCTTCTATAATTTCTACTTACTCAATTGTTTTCTTATTCCTTCATTTATCCAGTTATTTCTTTGTGTACGTGTTTACTTTCCTTTTCTATAATATGTATTTGAACAATTTTCATTACAGTGTTTATATATATTCTATTAATTTTTATCAACACCATTTTATCGTCAATTCCTTCATTCTTTCATTTATTTACGTGTCGTTTATGTTATTTTCTCTTAACATCATTTCTTTATTTATTCACTATCTCTCTCATTACTTCCTCCTATTTCCTTTATTCTTTCATTTATTCATTTATTTTTTATGCCACTTATTTCTATCTCCATAATTCCTTTATCTCCTATTTCCTTGATTTATTCATGTATCTCTTATCCCAGTTCCTTCTCTCTCCTTCATTCTTTAATTTATTCATATACTTCTTCGATCACCTTCTCCTCTTTTCCCTTTTTCTCCATTCCTTAATTCCTTCATTTATCTACGTTATCTCTTACACTTTTCTCTTTTCTTCTTTCCTTTACTAAATTATCCCCTTTATTCCTTTCCATCATAATCCTCCAGTCCATCTCTCTCCTCTGTTATCGCAAGTTCCCCTATTCCCTCCATTTATCCATCTCTCCACTTAGTTATCACAAATTTTCCCTTATTCCTAAGTTTATCCGCATCTGTACCTTCCCCCCAACATCATTCTTCAGTCCACCTCACCTCAGTTATCGCAAGTTTCCCCTTCTTCCCAAGTTTATCACATCTCTCTTTCACCTCCCCTCCCCTCTCTTCCCTTGCATCACCTAGTCGACCTTGATGTGTCCAAGGGATCGTTAAGATGTGCTGGGGATCATTAAGACAAGTGGACTTTCATGAAATTGTCTTCTTGTTGGTCTTGTTCTGCTTTGCTTTTATTTTTCTCCTTTTTTTTGATGGGTGGGGTGGTGGGGTGTCAGTGTGTGTGTGTATGTGTGTGTGTGTGTGGACAGGTTGGTTGGTTCGCTGGCAGTAAAAGTATTATAGTCTCTGAGTCTCGCCAGCTATTAAACACTAGAACTCACAAGTTAATTGGCCCTCTGACGCTACCTGGGACCGACTGCACAGGTAAACACAGGTACACGCAGGTTAACATTTAAATACACAAACAGGTAAACACAGGTAAATACATACATAGGTAAACACATACACAAACACACACACACAAGCAGGTAAACACAAGTAAACATACATAAGTAAACACACACACACGCACATACAACACACACATGAACCCCCTAACACTCAAACACACAAACAGACAGGCAGACAGACAGGTAGACAGGCAGAGGACAAGTATTATGCACAGTGCCTTCAGAATAGGTAGGTTTATCAGACAGAACAAAGTCGTCATCATATTTTGTGGCTCCTGTGTTGATAAATTGAACGAATTATGCCTGACAGCTGCCCGGCCCGGCTCGCATAAAAGAACCCAAATGAAGGCTCCAGCAAACATGAACCTGAGCATTCCTGTATCATATTAGTGCTTGAACCTTTGAACCTTTGGATGATACTAACTTTTATCTTCGTTTTGTTTTTATTTATTGGGATTTTTGTGTTGTTTTTGTTTTTGTTTTCTACTTATTGTTATTATTGTTGTTGTTGTTATTTATTTATTTATTTTTTGGTAATTGAACATTTGGGTTATTATTTTGTTTTTATTTTGGGGATTTTTTTTTTGTTTTGTTTATTTGTTTATTTATTTTTGAGGTTCTGTTCTCGTTTTCTTCTTTTTTTTTGTTATTCTATTTTCTCGAGACGATTTTCATTAATAGCTACATAATAATTTCCTTTTCTTTCTCTTATTTCCTCTAATTTATTTCTTCTCTTTCTTTGTATTCCTTTAGCGAAAGTGACCATTCATTTATCTTTTTTCTTTCTGTTCCTTTTATTTATTTATTCATATTTACATTCTAGTCCCTCGTCTCTCTTTAATTTCCTATCTATCAATTATCAATTTCCTGTTACTTATTTTCTTTATATTTCCTCTCTTCCTCGATTCTTTACCTCACACCTGCTATTTATTCTAATTTCCCTCTTTTTACCCAATTACGTTTATCTGTCCTTTTATTATTATTTACTGCCTTCCTCTGTTTATCTACATTTCGCTTCTTCCCTTCTATCTTTTTTTATTTATGGCCTTTCCTGTGTTTGTTTCTCTATCTGATTCTTTCTTTCCTGTTTCCTGTTCTTTGTTATTTACTCTTCCTTGCATAATTCACATCATTTTAGTAATTATTCTTTTCTCTTTTTATTTTTCTTATTTTTTTTTTTGGCATTATTCGAAATTTTCTTTGCCTCTGTGTGTAATTCTTTGTTTCTCTCTCTCCTGTTCTTCGTTATTTACTTTCTCTTCCTTTATTCGTCCCATTTCATTTTTTTCATTTCTATCTTCATCTTATATCATTCCCTTTTTTTTGTTTCTCTTCTTTTCTTTTGCCTTTCTCTGTCTATTTATTTATTATTTACTTGGTCTTAATTAATCTCTTCTCTCCCATCTTCATCTGATTTTCCCTGTTATTCTTGATTATTCTTCTTTTCCTTACCCTTTTTTTTGTTTGCTTCTTTGTTTTCTGGCTCCTCATCTTCGTTATTTACTTTATCTTACTTCATTCATTCTATTTTATCTCTTTTCTCTTTTTCTTCATGTGATATTTGCCGTTATTCTTGTTTTTTACTTTTCTTTGTTATTATCTTGTTTTCTTTGTCTATTCCCCTGTTTATTTATTACTTTGTTTTCTCTTTACACTTCTTTCTTATTTACATTTTCTCGCTTTGTTTTCCTAGTCACAGAATGAGATGCGGGTTCCACACACACACACACACACACACACACACACACACACACACACACACACACACACACACACACACACACGGTCCACCCCAAAATTTATGAAACAAGCAGGATTGGGGAGAGAGACAGCTATTTGTCTATCCTATCCTTCCTAACTCCCCACCTGCTCTCTCTCTCTCTCTCTCTCTCTCTCTCTCTCTCTCTCTCTCTCTCTCTCTCTCTTTCTCTCTCTCTCTCTCTCTCTCTTTTCTCAGTCAAGTATCTCCTTTTCTTTTCTCCTTCATCTTCTTCTTGTTCTCTTTTGTTTTCTTTCATCTCTTGCAGTTTGTCTCTCCTCTTCCCTTTTCCCTCCTTAGTTATCCTTCTCCTCTCTTTCTCACCATCTCTTCTATTTCAGATTATCAACACTCTCCTTCTTATCTATTATTCATTTCGCCTCTCCTCCTTCTCTGTTATCTCCCCATTACTTATTCTCCTCCATTCTTTTTCTCACTCTCCTCTTTCAACTTATCTCCCCAATTACGAGTAGCATCACCTTTCTCTCTTCTCCCCAACAAATTAACCTCCCCTGGCCAGCAAACTACCTTTCTATACTAGCGTATTCTCTCCCCATCAACACAAATTATCTCTACTTCTCCTCTCCCCATCTCCCCAGCAGGTTAACTCCCCTCCCTAACAAATAATTCCCCTCTACTATTCTGCCTATCACGTATAAATGATCTCTACCTCTCTATCTCTTCTCCCCACTAACTTCCCCTCCCCTCAACCCCACCCAGCTCCTCCCCTCTCCTAACCTTCAGCCTGGTAATGAGGTCTGTTCAGGTAAGTTTGTAAAAAATGCCTGAAAGTATAATTGAGGAGCTGGCTGAGAGGCGTCTGTCTTGTCTTTAGTAGCAGGCGATGCAGCGCTGGGTAGGCCGCGGCTTGATGCAGAAGGTAAATAAAGATCAGGTTTGTCTCGTGGTTGGTATAACTTGCTTCCGTCCAAGTTAGGTGAGTTAGCTTCAGGGGTTACTTGTTAATTTGTCACTGTCACCTACTGTGCTTATTTATTTATTTATTTATTTATTTTTTTTCATATCTCGTCTCTTGCTAAAACAGCTCCCTTGGTTTGGGTGTTCTGTGTCGTCTCTGTCAGTGATTTAATGTTTAAGTCTGCCTTGGTTAGTTGTTTAATTTGAAAGTTACTAGTTATTTTGTCACTGTCACCTGCCATGTTTATTTATTTGTTTTCGTATCTCGTCTCTTGCTAAAACAGTTCCTTGGTTTGGGTGTTCTGTGTCATCTCCACCCACTGTTTAATGTTCAGGTTTGTCTTGTGTATTGGTTAGTTTGAAAGTCACTAGTTGATCTGTCATTTTTTGTAATTTTATTTGCTCGTCTCTTGCTAAAAACAGCTTTCATGATTTTGGGTGTTTTGTGTCGTCTTTTCTAATTGTTTAATGTCCAAGTTTGCTTTGTGTATTAGCTTTAAAGTTATTAACTGTTTTATCACCTTTTGTGTTTCTTTCACACGTCGTCTCATGCTAAAACAGTTTCCATGACTCTGGAAGTTCTGTGACGTCTCTTAATGTCTTAATATCTATCTTGATATCAACTTAATATCTGGGTTTGTCTTGTGGAAGGAATGATTAACTTTCGTTCAAGTTTGGTTGGTTTGTTTGTTTGTAAAGTAACAAGTTGTTGTGTCACTGTCAGTTTCTGGGTTTTCTTTGCATCTCGTCTCTTGCTCAAACAGCTTCCATGATTCTGGGCGTTCTATGTCGCCTCTGCCAATCATTTTCTTGACACAGAGTAATACAAAAAAAAAAAACGTAAAACAAAACATTCATAAATTACACTGAAATTGAAAGCAAAAATAAAATAAAATAAAACGAAATAAAAAAATTAAAAAACGTGAAACTACCTACAGTTACGTGGCATAAGAGGCCCCGTGAGCTTTTGTTTGCCAAGTGTTTGTGGGTGTTAGACTTTCCTCCCTTCTTTCCGGCATCTATACTCTTAATTACGAGTTAATTACAAGCCACATCAAATATCCTGCAGCATCCTAATAACAAGAGTAATTGAATACAGTAATAATAATGTTAATAATAATAATAATAATAATAATAATAATAATAATAATAATAATAATAATAATAATAATAATAATAATAATGACTATCTTTAAGAAGAAGAAGAAGAAGAAGAAGAAGAAGAAGAAGAAGAAGAAGAAGAAGAAAGACAACAACAACAACAATAATAACAGCAACTACTACTACTACTACTACTACCACCACTACTATTCAACTTATCCTACACAGTTTCAGCCTTGCATAACTCACAACCAAATGCAATAAATAAAGTAACAGTCAAGCATACTAATAAACGAGTAACAAACAGATAGAGAGAGAGAGAGAGAGAGAGAGAGAGAGAGAGAGAGAGAGAGAGAGAGAGAGAGAGAGAGAGAGAGAGAGAGAGAAACAAATAACGGATATACGAATTAAAATCTCTCTCTCTCTCTCTCTCTCTCTCTCTCTCTCTCTCTCTCTCTCTCTCTCTCTCTCTCTCTCTCTCTCCGTCACGACAGCATATCATTACCTTCCATTCACACACCAGCTCTCTCTCTCTCTCTCTCTCTCTCTCTCTCTCTCTCTCTCTCTCTCTCTCTCTCTCTCTCTCTCTCTCTCTCTCTCTCACCTCACACTTCTCCATTCCTCTCTACTTCTCTTCTTCCATCTCTCTCTCCTGCAAACTTTTTTTCATTTTCTCTTGTCTTTTCTTCCTTACAATTTTTTTTCTCCCCTTTCCTCTTTTTCTCTTTATTCCTCTCTTCTCATGTAATGTATCTTTTTTCCTTCTTTTTTTTATTTTTGTCTTTTCTCATTCCTTATGTTATTCTATCTCTTCTGTTTCTCTTCCTCTTT
>NC_087195.1:3397500-3417500 GCF_035594125.1 Scylla paramamosain
TCGGTGTTGCCAAGATGGTGCCAGCAGGGGAGCGCCGCCCCGTCCCCCGCCCCCCACAGGACCGCCCCGTCCCCGAGCTGCCTGGCGGGCAGCGGCCTGTCCTGGGTACACGACTGCGGGGGCCGGGGTGCGCAGGGGGTGGCGATGCCGGCGTGGGTGTGGTGGCGTGGCAACACTGTGCGTCAATTAGTATGCAGGGTAAGTCGGCAGGACGTGCGCGGTGCCTCCTGACCCCTGCTGCCACCTGGGGGCCGCCGCCGCCGCCGCCGCCGCCGCCGCCGCCTCCCTGGGGGCGAAGATGAGACCTCTGGAATCCTTGAGTCCTGACTCTCACGGACCTCGCGCCTCCTGCCACCGTAAGGCGTCCTGGGGCTGCCGTTGCTGCCTCTGCGGCTACAAGGGCGTCTCTGAGGGATGCCGCCTGCAGGGTGGCCAGGGGCGCCCGGGACTGCGCCAGGGCCTGGGGACACCGTGACATCATCGGCGGGTCCGTGCAAGACACTAACTCTCACGGGCCTGGCGGCGCCAAAGACGAATCGGAGAGGAATGATGAGGAAGGAGTGACTATGGTGGAGGCGCCACCCCCGCCGCCCGCGCCGCCCGCACCCACACACCGCGACGCCCGGCCCAGGTGAGGGGCGGCCCGCCATCCCTCCCACCCGAGCCTCCCGCGCCACCCGCCCACGCCCCCGCCCTCCCGCAGAAGGCCCCTGGGCACCCCGGGCGCTGGCCGCCCAGGCTGGCGCGGCCCGCAGGCTGCCTGGCACTGCTGCTATGGTGGCACCGGGCACAGGCACGGTGCCAGGCCCACGTCAGGAGCGCGGCGCGGCGCAGCACGCCCTCAGGAGAGAGTTACCGTAGTGACCAACCCGCGGCGAGGCGAGGCGCTGTGCTCCCGCGGCAGCGCGTCTCTGCATCGCAGCCGCGGCCTGCTGCCGCTGCAGGCACTGCCGCCACAGGCTGCTGCCCAGGCCGCCCCTTGGCACCTGTACGGCAGCACTCACACAGAGGCACCACAGGGGTGCCGCGGAGCAGTGACACACCCCAGCACACCCGCCACACGCCGCGCCACGCACCGCCAGTCACACACACACGCCGTGCACGCGTCCACGTTCCCGCCGCGACACACACCGGCAGAGGCAAGGCGCCCCTGCAGCAGGCGGCGCCGCACAGTGACGGAGTGACGCCCAGTGATTGGTGATCCTTACTTTTATGACAGAGTGTTCTGAGTGGCGCCGCGGCCCTCCACTCCCGCCACCACGGCTATGATAGCCGCTGACGCCTTCACCGTGGCCACGTGAGTACCGCACACCCAGGGCGCCGCCACCCAGGGGACGCCCACAGGTGCATTGGGTAGGATGTGTGTGTGTGTGTGTGTGTGTGTGTGTGTGTGTGTGTGTGTGTGTGTGTGTGTGTGTGTGTGTGTGTGTGTGTGTGTGGCTGTGTGTCGCCCCGCGTGTGTTAGGGTGTGGCGAAGGGTGAGGGAAGGCGCAGGGAGTTTACCTGGCCACACCTGGGGTGATTAGGTAAAGGTGCAATAGAATAACTGATTGGAAGGAGAGAGAGAGAGAGAGAGAGAGAGAGAGAGAGAGAGAGAGAGAGAGAGAGAGAGAGAGAGAGAGAGAGAGAGAGAGAGAGAGAGAGAGAGCAAAAAAGAAAGAAAAGAAAACGAAAAACGGGATAGAAGAGGCTGAAGATCATATAAATTTGAATAATGAAAGATAGAAAGAAAGAAATAACGACGAAAGAATTGACAAAGTGAAGGCGACATTATTTGAGAGAAGAGAATGTTTGAAGAGAAAATATGACAATAATACTAGAAATATTGAAGAAAGTATTTTAGAACTGAGAAAAAAAAACTGTAGGAAAGAAACTACTGTCGAGAGAGAGAGAGAGAGAGAGAGAGAGAGAGAGAGAGAGAGAGAGAGAGAGAGAGAGAGAGAGAGAGAGAGAGAGATTAAAGAGAGGCCATTAAGAGAAGATGGGAGAGAGGGGTGTTGTAAACGTGCTAAAAGGGAGAGAAAGTAGAGAGAGAGAGAGAGAGAGAGAGAGAGAGAGAGAGAGAGAGAGAGAGAGAGAGAGAGAGAGAGAGAGAGAGAGAGAGAGAGAGAGAGAGAGAGAGAGAGAAGGAGATTTAATAGAATGGAGAGAATTAAACAGTAGGAAAGGAAGTAGATGCAAGTAAAGATAAAACAGGGGAGATAAAGAGAAATATGAGAAAAATGGAGGAAATTAAAGTGATGAAAGAAAGGAAATGACAAGAAACGAAGACAAAGCGAAAGAAAATAATAAAAAAAGAAGAATTGTAAGAGTGAGATGAAAATGAAAACAATAAAAATAATAAAATAAACGAGAGAGAAAAAGGAGTAGAGAAAAGATAGAAAATTATACGAATGAAGGACCAGAGAGAAAGTAAAGGAGAAGGAAAATAGCGAAGCAATTAATATGGAAAACATAAAAATAAAAATAGAAAATATACATGAAAATTACGATAAAAAAGCTAAAATAGGAAGATAGACATAGAAGGATAACAAAAACGAAAAGAGAAGACTGAAAAAAAAATATTAGGAGTGTGGGAAGAAAGTTAAGTGCACGAAAAAAAGTCAGGAAAAGATGAAAATAATCGATTAGGATTTTTTTATTAGTAGTGAAATACGAAAGTCGATAAACAGACACGCAGACAGACAGACAGACAGACAGACAGACAGACAGACAGACAGAAAGACACAGAATATACAGATAATAAAAACAGGATGACATATATGTAAATAGATAGTGTTGGTAGGTAGGTAGATAGATAGGATGATGGATAGATAGATATACAAACAGATAGATAGATAGATAGATAGATAGATAAACAGCTAGATAGATAGATAGATAGACAGACAGACAAACAGACAGACAGACAGACAGACAGACAGATGGACAATTAAATAAACAGACACTTAGTTATAAATAAAAGAGGTAGAAAAATAATAACACAGCAAACGAAACAAAAAAAAAGAAAAAAAGAAAAAAAATGGAAACGTTTTTGAATAAATTTTTGAACCAAGAAAAAAAAAATCAGTCAGGAAACGATCTCCTTAGCAACGCCATTCCTGGAAACCCTCAACTGTTTTCCTGGAATCAAAACTGGAAAAATAAAGGAAAAAAATATATATACTGGATGTTATAGATACGAAAATGGAAAGAGGAATAAGAGGAAAGAGAAGAAAAATAGTAAATAGAGGGAAATTTTTGATAGTTTGTGTGGTTTTACTTCAGTTCTTTCATTTTGTCTATTTTCTTTCTTTTAATTACTTGTTTTCTATCTTTCTTTTCTTTATTTCTTTACTCTTTCCTTCCTTCCTCCGTTCCTTCTTCCTTCCTTTCTTATTTCTCTGTGGTTATTTTAGTTCACTTTAGTTTTTGTGTATACTGTTTTTCTTCTTTTCCTTCCCCTACACCATTTCTTTCTTCCTCTTCTTTCCTTCCTTCATCCTTCCCTTCTCTCTTTATTCACACATTTTCTCTCTTTTCTTTCGCTTCTTCGTTTTTCTCGTTTTTCTTATTTCTAGTAGTTACCTTAAACCCTAAAATATTATAAACACCAAAACCCCCCAAAAATATTAAAAAAACACACCCAAACACCCCAAAAATATACCAGACCACCTCTAAAAAACACGCAAAAACACCTAAAAGCAAGCCAAAACACCGTCAAAACACACAAAACACATCAAGACACGAAAAACGGAACCCATCACCACCAAACATCCAGAAAAACACACAAGAACATCCAAATCACACCAAAACACCCCAAAACACACCTAAATGCCCTCAAACACACCAAAAAACATCAACAGCAATAAGAAAAAACATACTTGAAATACATATACGAGTGAATTCGAGTCTTTTTATCTATCTTAAGTATTTTGTTAGTGAGTTTGAAGATACTACACGTTGTTTATGAGATCAGGTGACAAGGTGACTGAGGAACAAGGTGAGGCAATGCTAGAGAGGTGAGGTAACGATAAGTACTTGTGTAGATAATATAGAAAGTAATGATAGGATGAATAGATAGAAGTTTAATGATAAAGAAAAAAATTAGTGAAGGGAAATAACGATAGCTGATAATTCATGACATAGGAATTAGTGAGAGAATGGATGAAAATTGGGAGATGGAAATAAATTAAAGAAAAAAAGTGGAAAATAAAAATAAGAAAAAGAAAAAAAGGAGAGAAAAGAGAAAAAACAAAACAAAATACAAAGCAATTAAAGGAGAATACAATAAAAATTAAAATTACTGATGATAAGGATAAGATAAGAGGAGAAAAATAGAATAACAAATGGCATACAGGATAATAAAAAAATACATATATATGAAAAAGTACACAGAAAAGAAAGAGGAGAGGAAAATAATAAAAAAAATGAAAAAAAAATTAAATATCGAAAAAGAGATTCAAGGGGGGAAAAAAAGGGATAAGAGAACAGGTGAACGAATAGAACAGGAAACTGAAGAACAGCTTAACGATGAACATAACAGGAAGACAAACCACGCAAAAAAAAAAAAAAAAAAAAAGAAAAATGGTAGAAGAAAAAAACTAACAATGCTACTTCCACGAATAAGAGAGAAAAAAAGAAAAAGAAAAAAAAAGAACAGGAAGAATTAGCAATCAGCATAAGAGGAGAACAATCAATATAACAGTCAGCATAACAGATGAACAATAGCGATATAACGATCGGTATAAATATTAACTCTGGAACTTAAACAGAAGAGGGCGTGGCAAACTTGGTCGCCATCTGGTCTACATGTGTTGCTTACGGCGGAATTATTACTGGGTACTGACTGATTGGTATCGTAATGACAATATCAATGAGTGTAATGAAAACCTGCGATACGAAATGATTAACAGCACCAGAACTAATATAAGGAATTTTTATAAGCATC
Source organism: Scylla paramamosain (assembly GCF_035594125.1). NCBI lineage: Eukaryota > Metazoa > Arthropoda > Malacostraca > Decapoda > Portunidae > Scylla > Scylla paramamosain. The sequence continues at coordinate 3,402,428 of NC_087195.1, forward strand.
CACAAGAAAAAAAGAAAAAAAAAGAGAAAAAAAAGGGGGATTAGAAATAGGTTTTGAAATTTCTACTCAGTTTCAAGATTGGAGGTGGCTGATGAACAAGTGAAGATGTGTTAGAGTGATTTGTGGTTGGGGAAAGATGGAGCAAATGACAGTGAAAGGGTTAACAAGACAGTATCGGGTCCAGACAACAACACAACACACAACACCCATTATACGCGCCACCTCTACATGTAACTCGTGAAAACAGAGAAAAATGCAATACTTAAAACGTATAATACATACATACAGTAGTAAAAATAAATAAAAGAAAAAATACATAAGTAATTCTGCGTTACTGTGGCCCTTTTAATAATTGTAATTCAGAACTGGCAAATGTGATCTGGTGCGCGTAAAAGTAAAGAAAAATAACTAAGAAAAAATAAAGTAAAGATTAAAAAAAAAGTGTTATTCTTAAAAAAAATGTTCTTGCGCATTTTTCTAAGTAACTTCAAGTAATTTCCTAAGAACGGCCGTGTTCCCGATACGACTTGCGTGTTACTCTTGTGGATGTGTTTAAGTGAAAATGAGAGAAACTAATATAAAAAAAGTTGTTTCTAAGTAATTTCAAGTATCTTCTAGGGACAGCAGTGGTTCCGATGAGGCGGGAGTGTTTGTCTCGTGTGTGGGTTCAAATAAAGAAAGAAAAAAAGAAAAGAAAAGAAAATGTCTTGCTCTCGTCACAGATATTTTTGTGGGTGTTTCTAAGAAGCCATAAGCAATTTTAAAGAACAAGATACAACAGGTGCTCGTGTGTGTGTTGAAGGAGCGTTATTCTTGTAAAGCTGGTGTTGTGGGTGTTGTTAAGTAATGTTAGTTAGTTTTAAAAGAATAACAGTGTCCATGATGCAATAAAAGTGTTATATCTGTCTGTCTCTAAATAAAGAAAATAATGAGGCTTATATCGTAATGAAGAACAAACCTGTAAGAGGAAATCATGATAACAAATTTTTCTGAACCTTAAAACTATAAAAAAAATACGATACAAGTGCTATTTTGTGTACATTTAAATGAAAAAATTGTAACATTTTATAGTAATGCAAAACAAATAAAAAGAAAGAAAAACTGATGGTAAGAAATAGTTAGAAAAATTTATAAAGCACATTTCTATACTTTGTGAAAAAAAAAACTTAATTAGAAAACAGAAACAATATTCACAAGGAAGGATATTTTTTGTGTGCGAAGGAAGTGGGCCAAGGGGAGAGAGAGAGAGAGAGAGAGAGAGAGAGAGAGAGAGAGAGAGAGAGAGAGAGAGAGAGAGAGAGAGAGAGAGAGAGAGAGAGAGAGAGAGAGAGAGAGAGAGAGAGAGAGAGAGAGAGAGAGAGAGAGAGGAACGAAATTCACTATTCTGCAGCTTTTCTCCCCCCCCAAAAAAAAAAGGAAAAGAAAAAGTTAATCAGATAATCGAATCGAAAATGTTATTATTATTCTTACGTATATGTGAAATGAAAGAAAAAAAAAACAATAAATTAGTGGAAAATAAATTAGTGGATGATGACGATAATAATAATAATAATAATAATAATAATAATAATAATAATAATAATAATAATAATAATAATAGTAATAATAATGACACCACACCTTTACTACTACTACTACTACTGCTATTACTACTACTACTACTACTACTACTACTACTACTACTACTTCCACCACCACCACCACCACCGTAATATAGATAAACAAATAATCAGACAACAAAAACAATGAATAAACAAAACATAATAAAAAGAAACACGAAAAAAAAAACAAAATAAGAAAACAACAAAAGCAACGAGACGAAAGAAAAAAAGAAGAGAACGATGAAAAAAATTGAAGAGAGAGAGAGAGAGAGAGAGAGAGAGAGAGAGAGAGAGAGAGAGAGAGAGAGAGAGAGAGAGAGAGAGATAAGAAAAAAAGAAAACAAATAATATGGCGACTGACAGAGACGAGGATCAGCCATCTTGTTATTATTTGGAAGAGGAGGAGGAGGAGGAGGAGGAGGAGGAGGAGGAGGAGGAGGAGGAGGAGGAGGAGGAGGAGGAGGAGGAGGAGGAAGTGAAAGGATATAGAGAAAACAATGGCCAAGTGAGAGAGAGAGAGAGAGAGAGAGAGAGAGAGAGAGAGAGAGAGAGAGAGAGAGAGAGAGAGAGAGAGAGAGAGAGAGAGAGAGAGAGAGAGAGAGAGAGAGAGAGAGAAATATATAATAATTATGATGAAAAAATAAACACACACACACACACACACACACACACGCATCTCACTATTTGCCCTTCAATTTTCCTTCGTCATCTTCACATTGTTGAGGGAAAGGAGAGAAGGAGGGAAGGAAGGAGGGAAGGACTGCCTCTCCTTTCCTCCTCCTCCTCCTCTTCCTCCTCCTAGCTGCTCTGATACCTGAAGAGGAAATGGTCAACTCTTTCTCTCTCTCTCTCTCTCTCTCTCTCTCTCTCTCTCTCTCTTTTTTTCTTTTCTCACCTCAAGTACAATTCTGTGTCTGAAAGTCACTCTCCTCCTCCTCCTTCTCCTCCTCCTCCTCCTCCTCCTCCTGCTTTTCTTCTTGCTCCTTCTCTTCTTCCTTTTATTTGACTTATTTATCGTTTTCCTCTCTCTTCTATTTTTCTTTTTTTTATTTTTTTATTCAGTGTTACTATTCTTCTACTGTTTCTCTTATTCCTCCTCCTCTTCCTCTTTTTTCCTTCTCTCCTATCTTTATCCGCTTTACTCTTCGTTACTTTTTCTCATCTCTTTCTCTCTCTCTCTCTTCTCTTTATTTATTGTTATTCTTTCTCTTCTGTTTTTCCTCCTCTTTCTTCATTGTTGTTCTTGTTTTTCTCTTATTCCTCCTTCTCTTCTTTCTCGTTTCTACGCTTTATTAATCCTTAGTCTTTCTCCTTTATTCTTCATTGTTCTCTTCTTTTATCCACTATTCTTTCTCTTTAACTCTATTGAAAACAAACGAACGAAGGAAGAAACAAACAAACAAACAAACAAACAAACAAGAGGCGAAGGAAGGGGATAAAGGAAGGAAGGAAGAAATAAATAAAGAAGACTGACGAACATATTAATTTTTCTTCTCCTCCTCCTTCTCCTCCTTCTCTTTCTATTTTTAGCAACAAAGCAAAATAGTAAATACAGAAAATAGAGACTAACAAAGGAAGAAGAGAGAAGGATAGCGATGAAGGAGAGGAGGAAGAAGTAGATGAAGGAGAAACTATCTTACATCTCTTCCTTCCTTCATTCCTTTGTTAAAAAAAAATAAAAAACAACCTAACCTAAAATTCCTTCCCTCCTTCCTTCTTTCCTTCCTTCGTAAGAAATTCAAACGTAGATAACTGGGAAGATAAGAAGGGTGAAAGAAAATGAAGGAGGGGGCTGAAGGAGGTGGTGAGGGAGAGAAACTGACACACACCCCTTTATACGAAATGATAGATGGATAAAGGAATAACGAAGGAAAGGTGAAGGAAGATAATGAAAGAGTAGATAAAGGAAGAGGTGAAGGAGGGAAAAGAACGCACGAACACACACGCTTCTTTATTCCTCGCGAAAACTTAACTAAAAAGGGGAAAAAAATGAAAAATAATAACGAAGGAAGGGATGAAAGAGAGAATGAAGGAAGCGATGATGGAGAAAAATCAACTTTACTCCCCAGATTAAAAAAAAAGAAAAAGAAAAAGAAAACTCAATAACTAAAAAAAAGTGAAAAATAATAATGAAGGAAGGAATGAAAGAGAAGACGAAGAAGGGAAGAAGGAAATCAACAGAAAAACTTTACTTTCCCTCCCCACACACAAAAAAACGTACAATTCAATAACTAAAAAAAAAAACAAAAAAAGAAAAGAAAATGTAATAAGAAAGGAGAGAATGGAATTGATAAAAGACAGAAACTAAAACGCACACTCCTTTACACACGCAAAAATAAATAAACAAATAAACAAATAAATAAATAAATAAACCATACAATTTAATAAACCCCCTAAAAAAATCAAAATACTAATGAAGGAGGGACTGAAGGAGGCGATGAATACGATAAATTAATACACGACCCTTTCTCTCCCTCCTGCAGGATGAACCAGCTGTGCAAGGTGTGTGGAGAGCCCGCTGCTGGCTTCCACTTCGGGGCCTTCACCTGCGAGGGATGTAAGGTGAGTGACGCACCTGTGATGCCTGTAGATACCTGTACAAAAAGGAGGAGGAGGAGGAGGAGGAGGAGGAGGAGGAGGAGGAGGAGGAGGAGGAGGAGGCGGGTAGCAACTATATATATTACCTGTAGGAAATACCTTTAAGTTTTGGAAGAGGAGGAGGAGGAGGAGGAGGAGGAGGAGGAGGAGGAGGAGGAGGAGGAGGAGGAGGAGGAGGAGGAGGAGGAGGAGGAGGAGGAGGAGGAGGAGGAGGATAACCACTTCAAACACAAATAAGATTACGATTCTGTCTTTTCCTGTGGTGGTGGTGGTGGTGGTGGTAGTAGTATTAGCAGTAGTAGTAGTAATAGTTGTAGTAATAGAAGTAGTAGTAGTAGTAGTAGTAGTAATAGTAGTAGTCCTTATCACTATCATCACTATCATTATCACGGTGAAGGGAGTGAAAGGGAATGGGGGGTAGATGAGAAGTGGCTGGATGTGAATGGGGAAGAGGAGGAAGAAGAAGAGAAAAGGGGGAGGGATGGGCAACGGTACTCTACGGGGGTCAAGAGGTCAAAGAACAAGTGGGAGAGGTCAAGTTAGGTCACCTCTTGTTATTTCTTGACCTAACCCTCTCCTCTCTCTCTTCTCCTCCTCTCCTTCCCTCTCTTCTCATTTTCCTTACTTTCCTCTTTATCTCTTATCTCTACTCTCTGTTTCTCTCTCTTTTACTGCCTTGTTTCTGGGTGTTTTTGTTCTTGCTTTCATTCTCTTTCTTTTTCTTTTTCTCTCCTCTTCCTTTCTCCCTTTTTGTTCTTTTATTGTTTTTTTTTCTCTTATGTTCTTTCTTTTTCGTTCTGTTTCATCTTTCACTGTTTTGTTCATAGGTGTTTTCAATTTCTTCTCTCTCTCTCTTTTCTCTCTCTCCTTCCTTTTTTACGTATTTCCTCTCTATCATCTACCTTTCGTCTCCGTTCGTTCTTTTTTTTTCTTCTTCTTTCTTCTATACCTTCATCTTTGTTTTTTCTTCGTTTTCTTCCTTCCTTTCCTCTTTGTTTTATCTTCTTTTTCCTGCGTTTCTCTCATTGGTGTTGTGTATTTTCATCTCTCTCTCTCTCTCTCTCTCTCTCTCTCTCTCTCTCTCTCTCTCTCTCCCCACCCACCCACACACACACACACACACACACACACACATCCCTCCCCCCTCATTACGTAAATACACCAAAAACAAAACAATATTTTAGAGATTAAATATTACCACGTCCATCACCCCCATCCCCCTTTCACCCCTCTAATAAAAGGGAGAGGGGAAGATCCTCACGAGTCACCCCTTCACCCGTCCGATCACCCCGCCGCTTTCTTGACAGTGCAGGTTTATTATAAGTACACGTGGGGTTACTTATGTCTGCTAGTGTTAAGTGTACCTCTTTGCAGCCCATCTGGTGTTTACTTGTGTGTGCTTAAGTGTGTTAAGTAACGGTTTAGTGTGTGTGTATGTGTGTGTGTGTGTGTGTGTGTGTGTGTGTGTGTGTGTGTGTGTGTGTGTGTGTGTGTGTGTGTGTGTGTGTGTGTGTGTGTGTGTGTGTGTGTATGAGAGAGAGAGAGAGAGAGAGAGAGAGAGAGAGAGAGAGAGAGAGAGAGAGAGAGAGAGAGAGAGAGAGAGAGAGAGAGAGAGAGAGAGAGAGAGAGAGAATCACACACAAAGACACCAAGATAATGAGATAATGAAAGGAAAAAAAAAATGGAAAGACTAAGAGAGGAATTAGGAAAGCAGAATTAAAAGAGAAAATGAAGAAATTGGGAGAAATGAGAAAACGAAGAAAAAAAGAGAGGGAAAGAGAAAATGTAGAAGAAAACCTAGAGAGAGAGAGAGAGAGAGAGAGAGAGAGAGAGAGAGAGAGAGAGAGAGAGAGAGAGAGAGAGAGAGAGAGAGAGAGAGAGAGAGAGAGAATATCCCCCTTAATAACACCCCACAAGAGACTCATCCCTCCAGCCTGACTCGGGGATAAAAAGAGGAGGAGGAGGAGGAGGAGGAGGAGGAGGAGGAGGAGGAGGAGGAGGAGGAGGAGGAGGAGGAGGAAGGACACTATAGGGAAGATATACACACAATCTAAATTCCTCTTCCTTTCTTGAAATGTGGAAAGAATGATATAAAAGAGAAAGGAAGAGGAGGAAGAGGAGGAGGATAAGAAGATGGAGGAGGAAGGAGAGAGAGAGAGAGAGAGAGAGAGAGAGAGAGAGAGAGAGAGAGAGAGAGAGAGAGAGAGAGAGAGAGAGAGAGAGAGAGAGAGAGAGAGGGAAGAGTAGAAAAGAAGCTGTAATTATTTAGATCTTCAGAAAAAAAGTAATAAAATTGTTCGTCTTTTCTTTCCTCCTCCTCCTCCTTCTTCTTCTTCTTCTTCTTCTTGTTCTTCTTCTTCTTCATTGCTATCATTTTAATAACACTCACCTATTTCATAATAATCACATTTTTTTTTACCTATGTCCATTTTGCTTCTCTTCTCTTATTTCCTCTTTCATTCAAGTCTTCATATTTATTCCCTCAAAACCCATTTCCCTGACACTCATGAAGACAAGCAATGGCCATGGCTTGACTTGCAATACTATTCTTTTCTTCCCTTCCAAACTCCATTTTCTTTACGTTTATATGGGCGAGAAAATGGGTTAGTAATGACGGTGGCTTAGCTAACATGACTTTCAATACTGTGCTTTTTTTTTCTTCTTTTCTTATTCCAACCTCAATTTTCTTTGGTTTCACGGGGGCGAGAGACTGGCTGAGCAATGGCGGCAAGGCTTGAACGGCTTGACTTTTGGGGCCTTGAGAAATATATTTAATAAAACTGGTATTGGTATCACATCCCCGATATTTACAGAGACAAGTGGCTAGGATAGTTGTGGAATAGTTTGGGTTGTTGCGGCTTACATGAAGGACTGGTGGTGGTATCATAATCTTGTCTGGCTTAGTTATGGCGGTAGCTGTGGCGACTGGCTTGGCATGGATTGGGTTACTGCGGCTTAAGAAACACAAACTTGAGGCGGTATTAGCAGTATAACCTTTGCATTAACAGAGACAAGATACCGGCTGAGTTTTAGGGGCTGGCTTAGTGTTGCCTTGGTCACTGCAGCCTAAGAAATATAAACTCAATTTGTTGTTTTTATTTTGCAACGTTTATAGAGACAAGATGCTGGCTTACCTTTGGCTTTCATTATGGCGACAGACTTAGCGTCACTAGGGTTATTGCAGCCTGACACACATAAACATAAGGGGGTGCTGCTATTTTAACCTTGGCATCAATCCTTGTCTTTCACACTCACTGACTAAGACCATCAGCGCCATCTAGGAATGATTCCCCGTACTCTAAGACCCTCAGCGCCATCTATGAGAAATTCCCCGTACTCTGTCTATCACTGCGCTTATCGTCCTACTTTTTAATAGGTTCTAGCAGTTATCGAAGGTTTTCAATGGTTTTCACGTTTCTGGTGATAGTTTAACAATCACTCTGCATCATTAGAGGAAGAAAACAATCACGAGAACTCGACCCGTATTTAAAAACGCTTTGCTATCCCACCACGACTATTTTCAAAGGCCACCGAGATGATTAGTTGGGTTCTCAAGGCTGTTCCTCCTCTTGATAATACAGGAATCTTGTTAATCTGTCGTTAGAATCGTAAAAACACCCTTAAAAACCCGTGCAACTTCAACTAGAGGCTTTTCATTGTAGTGGAGGTGAGGCGCTGGTGTTTCAGAATATGATGACTAAACTATTAATTTCTTTAGCGCTTGAAAATACTCCTGATGAGAGAAAAGATGGGAGGGTGTCAGGAAAAGAGGGAATAACGAAAGGTAGTGATGATATGAAAATAGATGAACGAATGAAGGAAATGAAGGATGGGGAGTGAAGGGAAGGGTGATAAATGAGAGAGAGAGAGAGAGAGAGAGAGAGAGAGAGAGAGAGAGAGAGAGAGAGAGAGAGAGAGAGAGAGAGAGAGAGAGAGAGAGAGAGAGAGAGAGAGACTTTCCTTATTTAAATTTTCAGCGGCGGCAAATGAATTTTTTTTTACTTTCTAGATTTCATAAACTTTTCACGAAACTATCTTTTGTATAAATAAAATCTGTGGTTACTGGTAAGGATGGCAAGAACAACACTACTAATACTACCACTAATAACAATTGATAACCACAGCCTCTATTTGTTCTTGTTACCATTATTAGTGACGCTACCACCAATAATCACCGTAATAATAATAATAATAATAATAATAACAATAATAATAATAATAATAATAATAATAATAATAATAATAATAATAATACATTAATAATAACACACTAATGAAATACAGTAATGATAACGGCCACCTCTTCTTACACCCAGCGAAACATTACGAAACTACAAAATGAGAAGCAGAGAAATGTGATACGATTAATTAAATAAAAGAAGCTCCGATACACAGCCAAGTTCCGAGTTAGTCCAGTAAAAAAAAAAAGAAAGATGAAAAATGTGATAAAACAAAGGTTCACGAAATTTAAAGAACTTAACAGTATTTTTAATGAAAATTACTGCTACTTCTACTGTTACTGTTGCTGCTACTGCTACAAGAAGAAGAAGAAGAAGAAGAAGAAGAAGAAGAAGAAGAAGAAGATGAAGAAGAAGAAGAAGAAGAAGAAAGGAAAAAAAGTGATGATGAATACGAAGACAGCGACGAAGAAAATAACAATAACAATAATAATAATAATAAGAAGAAAACAAGAAGAAAACGAAGGAAAAGAAAACGAAAAACACCACCACCATCACAACCACAAACACAACCACCATCACTACCCTGCATCATAGTCACCACCACCACCACCACCACCAGCACACACAGAACCAAGGACACGGCGGTGAGTAGTGGCCATTTTCTACCGCCAGTCGGTGCGTCAAGGCGGCGGCAGGTGAGGCGGCGAGTCGCTGATGTCACCTGGCGCGGGAAGATGAGAGGGGATAAGCGAGAGGAGCGGGAGGAGAAGGAAGAGGAGGAGGAGGAGAAGGGAGACGAAGGACAGTATAATAGTAGTAGTAGTAGTAGCAGTAGTAGCAGCAGTTGAAGAAGAAGGAAGGAGAGTAGAAGGAGGGAAGAGGTGAAGAATAGCAGAGAAACAGCAGCAGAAGGAGGATGAACAGAAGCAAAGGGAACGTCGACAGGAGGAGGAGGAATAGGAGGAAGAGGAGGAAGAGGGAGGAAAAGTGCGTATGGTAAAAAAGAAAATTAAATCAATAAATCTATGAAGGTAATCTGAAAAAAGGGAGTATTTTGAATGATAATAGAGATGTGGAAGACTGGCTGGGATAAGATAAGTGATTAAATACTCATGTTGCCTGGAAAATTATAGAAAAGACAAGGTACTGGGGAACATATGTGGAAAATATTGATGTTACCGGGAAAATATATAAAAAAAGAGAAGGTACCAGGGAAAAGAAGTGAAAGATGCTAACGTTACAAGGGAAAAATATAGGAAAAACAAAGCACTAGGAAAAATAGATAGGAAATAGTCATATTATCGTGAAAATAAACAGAAAAAGACCTGAGGAAAAAAAAACGAAAGAAAAGATAAGGTACAGGAAAAAAAAAATGTAGAGATAAGATTTTAAGGAAAAGGCGATGGAAATGAGGCCTTTTGTAGTTATAAAAGACAGAAGCTACTGAGAAAAGAAAAAAAAAATGGAGTTATCGGGGAAAGATACATAAATGAAAAGACAAGCTGGTGAGGAAAAGTTACATGAAAGGATGAGGTTATTGATGAAAAATTGGACAAGAAAAAAAAATGTTGGAAAAATGATGAAAGGCAAATTAGAAAGGGAAAAAAATGAAAAAAAAAATGTGAGATGAAGAAGAGGAATATAACGAGAAAGAAATAAGAAAAAAGAGGGAGGAGGACAAGAACGAGAATAATAACAAAAAAAGAAAAATTATGTAATACGCATTTGAGGCAATTCTAGTACTATCAATAAAACAGAAATAAAAAAAAACTAAACAGAAAAAAGGCAAAACCACCTGTACATTTGAAGAATTACAAAATATAACTTGACAGGAAAAAAAAGGAAAAAGAGGAAAAGTACTACTCTTAAGACAACTGGGTGACAACAAGCTTTTCTACAATGGTTTCCAAGAAGAATGACGTGTCTCTTCTATCTCCCTCGTTAACCTACTAGTAAACTGCTACTAAATTGCTGCTATTACTAATACCACCACCACCACTACTACTACTACTACTACTATTACTACTACTACTTCTACTACTACTTCTACTACTACTACTACTACTACTACTACTACTACTACTACTACTACTACTACTACTACTACTACCACCACTCAACCACCACCATCACACAACCATCACCAAATAACTATACTTCTTAACTTAACCATGACCACCACCACCGCCGCCGCCGCCGCCGCCGCCAGGAGAGGTCAGAGGTGAGGGCGAGGTCACAAGCATGGCGGAGCGAGGTCAAAGTTTAAATTTCACACTCCTGTCTTCACCTCTGCCTAATAGTAGAGCATCTGGGCCTCTGATTGGCTGATAGGCTTAAATGGAGGCTGCTGATTGGGCGATGAGATTAGGAGTGTGATTGGACGAATTTCACGCCTCGGGTATTTTTTTTTATTTTCGTTTTTTTTTTTGTGTTGGTGGGAAAAATTTTGTCGTGTTTTCGTTTTTTATTTATTTTTCTTCGTGTTTTGGAAAGTTTGATTTTTTTTGTATGTTTTTTTCTATTGTGTGTGTTTGGCTTTGGGTGTTTGCGTGTCTCTCTCTCTCTCTCTCTCTCTCTCTCTCTCTCTCTCTCTCTCTCTCTCTCTCTCTCTCTGGGAACAAAGTTTTGAGTTTATAAGTAAATTGCAGTAGTAATAGTAGTAGTAGTAGTAGTAAAATAATATAATAAGATACATATAGAGAATATGAAATCAATTCAGAGAGAGAGAGAGAGAGAGAGAGAGAGAGAGAGAGAGAGAGAGAGAGAGAGAGAGAGAGAGAGAGAGAGAGAGAGAGAGAGAGGATTTTGTGTGTTGACGTAACGGTGCTGACCAAGACTTGACAGGAATCTCTCTCTCTCTCTCTCTCTCTCTCTCTCTCTCTCTCTCTCTCTCTCTCTCTCTCTCTCTCTCTCTCTCTCCATTTCCCATAAAAATTTTCACCTTTCCCCAATAAATTATCCGGATTACAGCAACGAGGTAAATCACAGGTATTTTAGTCACTGTTATCACTGTCTTTGAACTAAAACGTACTTTGAGTTAGGTTAGATTTAAGATTAGGGTGGATTTTCACTGTTCTCGTAGTAATAGTTCGGTTCGGTTACGTTAGGTTCAATTACGTTGTTTTAAGTCAGGTTATGTTTGGTGAAGTTAGGTCAGGTCAGGTTTAGTTAGGTTAGGTTAGGTCAAGTTATGTTAGGTTAGGTTAGGTTAAGTTTTATGTTACGTTAGGTTAGGTACTAATTAATATGTTCTTTTCCCAGTAGGTTAAGTTCTGGTTAGGTTAGGTTAGGTTAGACTATGTTAAGTTATTTTAAGTTAGGTTAAGTTTTATTATGTTACTTTATGTTAGGTTAGGTTAGGTTAAGTTTGGTTAGGTTAGGTTAGGTTAGGTTAGGTTAGGTTAGGTTAAGTTTTGTTAAGTTAGGTTTTTCATTGTTCTACTCAACACATTCTCCTCCCGTTCCCAGTCGTTCTTCGGCCGCACGTACAACAATCTGTCACAAGTGCACGAGTGTAAGAACGGCGGGCAGTGCGTGATCAACAAGCAGAACAGAACCTCGTGCAAGGCGTGCAGGCTCCGGAAGTGCCTCCTGGTGGGCATGTCCAAGACGGGGTCCAGGTGAGTGGGGCGTGTGAGGTGAGGGAAGGGGGTGTGGGTACGCTGAAGGGGTAGTAATGTATGGGAGTGGTGGGTGATGACTTGTAGTGGTGTTGAAGAGGTGATGTGAAGGAGTGGTGGATGAGGACTCGTGATGTGGAGGGAAGGTAAGAATGGAGTATTGAAGGGGTGAACATTTGAACATTCTAACATTTATTTACAGACTAACAAAACTGTGAGGAAGATAGGTGAGGAAGGTGGAAGGGGGTGGACGGATGGATGATAGGCTGAATAGTGGATCATAATTTTTAGTGGTGTGGAAGGAAAAATGTTGAAATGAGGATGGTAGTAAGAAGGGTGGATGGACGGCTGGGTGGATAGGAAGGATAGGAAGTGGAGGAAAATGAACAGTGGAACATGAAGGGGTGTTAGGATTGTAAAGGGAAGGAAAGGAGGTGGAAGGGAAGTGCTGGAGGAAGGAAAGGACGAATGGAAGATTGGAGGAGGAAGGAGAGTACGAATGAAGCAGTGAAGGAAGAAGGGGATGTTAGGGAAGGAGCGAAAGAGGAAGGGAGGAAGGAAGAAAGAGGAAAGGTCGACGAGTAAGGGAGGAAGGAAGAGGGAGGAAGGAAGGAAAGAGGAGGACTGGAGCTGTAAGTCTTTCCTCAGGTACGGGCGCCGCTCCAACTGGTTCAAGATCCACTGCCTGCTGCAGGAGCAGGCTGCCTTCAACGGCCAGGCTTCCTCCGGCCTGCGCCCGCCCATCACGCCCACGCTGCAGGATGGCTCGCTGCCATACGTGGCCAGCCGCCTGCGGGAGGCCATGGGCCACGAGGCGCCCCTCAGGCCGCCCGCGCCGCCGCCGCCACACGATCTGCCCGCAGCCCTGTCCTCGCTGACGGCGGCCACGCACCTCCAGCAGGTAAGCAGGGGGAGGTGAAGGTGGGGAGGGGGTGATGATGGAGGCGTGAGAGAAAAGGGAGAGAGGGCGGGATGTGTGGGAGGAGGAAGCGGAGGAAGTGGGAGAAGAAAAGGAATGGGAGGGCTAATTGGGGAGGAAGAGAGAGTAGCGGTGAAACTTGGTACAGGGAGGCAGGGACGAGGGAGGCAGGGAGGCGCGGAGTGAAGGATGAATAGGGTAAGTGTATATGAGGAAGAGGGGAGGGAGGGAGGGAGGGAGGGAGGGAGGGAGGGAGGGAGGGAGGCAGGCAGGGAGGCAGGGAGTGTAGGGTAAGGAAGTGTGGAGGAGGGAAGCCTAACGCGCCGTGTCCACAGCGGGAGGGCGGCGGCGGCCAGGAGCTGGAGGGGCGCCGCGAGCAGCTGCTGGCGGCGCTGCGTCACTGCCACGCCCTGGAGGCACCGCGCCGAGCCGCGGACCTGGACCTGCGGCGACCCGTGGACCTGGAGGCGCTGCGCCGCCACCTGGAGCCCGAGGGGGAGCGCGCGGCGGCGCCCTTCGCGCTGCTGGAGTGGGAGCGACGCCTGCGGGAGGCCGCGCGCCGCGCCGCGCAGCCTGACCTGGACCGAAAGGCGCCGCAACCCATGGAGGTGAAGGTGTCCCAGGCGCCCGAGGGAAAGGCGCCCCGCAGTGACCTGCCCTCCGCCTCGCCGGACATGGACACCACCGCCGCGCCCCCCAAAGACGACCACGACAAGGGCTTTGCCGGCGGCGGGGGGCGCGGCTCCCCGGGCGCCTGCGGCCTCATGACGGAGGAGGAGCGGCTCACTTTTCTCAAGGCGGTGGCGAGTCCCGTCCCCCACCAGCCCCCCGCCACCTGTGGGGTGCGTGCGCCGCCCCCACGACCTGCTGACCTACACGTCCCTCAACAACAACCTCTTCCCCTTCGCGCCGTGCCCGCCCCTCTGGTCTTCCGTGCTGCCCTTCCCCCCTCTCGCTAAGTTCTACCCGCCCCTGCCCACCCCCGCCCCTCCCCCGCCCCCTCCATCAAGCCGGCGGTGTTCGGCGCCCCCGCCGCCTCGCCCTCTTGCTCGCCGTCGCGCTTCGCCAAGGAGGACGCCGCCACCAAGAAGCGCTTCCTGGACGCCGTGCTGCAGGTGCAGCGCCGCAGCGCCAGCCCTCCGGAGCGCCAGGACGCGCCCGCGGCTTCGCGCTCCCCCCGCGGCCACCAGGTGTCGCCGCCAACCTCGCAGGCCGCCCACGACCAGCCCATCGACCTCACCGTGAGGAGGAAGCGCAAGATGGACAAGAGCGAGATCCAGTACCACCCCGGCGACGACAAATGGCTGCGCGGCGAGGACGGCGACGACGAGGACGACGACGACGACGACGAGGTGGAGGAGCTGCTGGAGGACGACGAGGACGAGGAGGTGACGGAGGAGGAGGCGGTGGAGGAGGTGGTGGAGGAGGAGGCGAAGGAAGGAGAGAAGCAGGTGGAGGTTCCGGTGAAATTACTGAAGCTGGAAGGAGGAACAGTGATGGTATGAAGGAGTGAAGGAAGGAAGCAAGGAGGGAAGGAAGGATATTTAGTCATAAAGTGCCATTTCTACGGGGGGCCGGGGGGGGGGGCAGCCCAGCACCCCTCGCCCTCCTTCACCCACGCCAACACGAAGAAAAAAGAAACAACAACATTCTTTTAATAGTAGTGTATTCATTTTCTCTTTTGTGAGTGTTTAGCCAGTCACAGCTCTCTCTCTCTCTCTCTCTCTCTCTCTCTCTCTCTCTCTCTCTCTCTCTCTCTCTCTCTCTCTCTCTCTTCCTACCTATTCATCTTTAATGTGTTTTTACAATATTACTGACTCTCTCTCTCTCTCTCTCTCTCTCTCTCTCTCTCTCTCTCTCTCTCTCTCTCTCTCTCTCTCTCTCTCTCTCTCTGTCACCCTATCTCAACACATCCATAGCTCTCTCGTATTATTTTAACGTTCCTTTACCGCGTTCCGTCCAGTGTTCCGTCCCCACTACAGTACCCAAGACTTGTGGAGCTTCTGGGTGTTATGAATTATTCCGCAGGGCTCCGTTAAGTATTCCTGACGTGCCTTAGTCCCTCTTAGTGTTCCCTGAGTGTTCCAATGCCGCAGTGCTCCGTAAGAGGCATTTAAAGCCACCGCGGGACTCTACAAGTGGTACAAGTCTCTA
>NC_087195.1:3425000-3432500 GCF_035594125.1 Scylla paramamosain
ATGACTGATAGAGAAACTTACTCGCTCATTTAATCTTACAAAAAAAGAGAAAATAAAGAAAAAATGGTCACTCAAAGGAAAGTGTGTGTGTGTGTGTGTGTGTGTGTGTGTGTGTGTGTGTGTGTGTGTGTGTGTGTGTGTGTGTGTGTGTGTGTGTGTGTGTGTGTGTTTCATAACGTTACTGGAGGCAAGACGCTGTACAACATGAACTCTCTCTCTCTCTCTCTCTCTCTCTCTCTCTCTCTCTCTCTCTCTCTCTCTCTCTCTCTCTCTCTCTCTCTCTCTCTCTCGCTCGCTCTCTCTCTCTACCGAACTTAACCCCATCCATTCATCCACACACACACTCATTCATCCACCCATCCACCCACCCACACACCCACACACCCACACACACACACACACACACACACATCCACCTATCCTCTTGTCCCCAAACAGAGAACATTTTTATTCTTGTATTTACTCATTGTTTACTCAGCCCTAGAGAGAGAGAGAGAGAGAGAGAGAGAGAGAGAGAGAGAGAGAGAGAGAGAGAGAGAGAGAGAGAGAGAGAGAGAGAGAGGCCACTTTATTGACACAGGTATTCATGGCCACCTGTATTTTCCTGATCTGTTACCTGGTGGGTGTTAGTGGGTCACCCCCTCCCCCCTCCCCCTACCAACCCACACACCTGTCCCGCGCACCTGTCACCGCAATCCCCCTTTCTCTTATCCTCCTCTATCTCTTTCTCTCTCTCTCTATTTCTCCCTTTTTTTAACTTTTTTTAATGTCTTTCATTCTCTTTTCTTTCCTTGTTATTTTTTTGTCTTTTTTCTTTCTTTCTCTCTCTCTTATCTATTTATTTTCGTCTTATTTCATCTCCTGGTTGTTTATTTCTTTATTTGTTTCCTTCTCTTCTTTTTTTTCTTTTGTTTTATATTTTTTGTGTATTTTTTGTTAGTGTTTGTTTTCGTATCTCTCTCTCTCTCTCTCTCTCTCTCTCTCTCTCTCTCTCTCTCTCTCTCTCTCTCTCTCTGTCTCTGTCTCTCTCTCTCCCCACTTTCTTTCCCCCGCTGTTTCACTTCCTCATTCCTTCATTCCTACTTTTATTGTTCCTCTTCTCGCCTATTTCCTTTTTTTATTAATCTGATTTCTTTTCTTATTTATTTCTTTTCTCTTTTTGATATATTTTTTTGCAATGATTCACGTTCTCTCTCTCTCTCTCTCTCTCTCTCTCTCTCTCTCTCTCTCTCTCTCTCTCTCTCTCTCTCTCTCTTCTAAGGTATTCAGTTTCTCCTTTCTTGTTCTTTTTTCTCTTTCTCTTTTCTTTTCTCTATCTTTCTTTTTGCTCCCAGGAATGATGATAATGAAAAAAAAATGCACTTGTCATTGTAACTGCTCTCTCTCTCTCTCTCTCTCTCTCTCTCTCTCTCTCTCTCTCTCTCTCTCTCTCTCTCTCTCTCTCTCTCTCTCTCTTCAACAGAAGAACAAGAACAACAACAACAACAACACCAATAAGTACTACTATTATTATAACAGCTACCAAAACAAACAACAACAACAACAACAACAACAACAACAACAGCTACCACTACCACTACTACTACTACTACTACTACTACTGCTACTACTACTCTCACCACCACTAGCACCACCACCACCAGCATCACCACTGGTAACACTAATGAAAAACGATATAACAAGGTAATTTTGCTTTCCATTTAGGACAGGTGAGAGAACAGGGAGGCAAAGCAGGTGCTAATGAGCCACGAACAGCCAGGTAAGTATATATAAAGAAAAGGTGTTTGTTCTTATGCACGGGTGATTTTAATACAGGTGGTGGTGGTGGTGGTGGTGGTGGTGGCAGCTTTACAGTAACATCACCAAAATTACTACTACTATTACTACTACTACTACTACTACTACTACTACTACTACTACCACCACTACTACTACTACTATAACTTCATTCTTTTTCTGTTTCTTTTCCTTTTTTTTTCTCTATACCTCTTTCTTTCTAGTATTTAAAAAGATATTAATTAAAAAAAATTGATGAATGAATGAATAAATAAATAAATAAATAAAATAAAAACGACCAAAACACACACAAAACAACAAAAACAACAAAAACAAAAACAAAAACACTCACCAAAAAAAAAAAAAAAAAAATGTAATGAATAAAAACAAAAGAAAAAAATATAAACAAAACAAATAAACAGCAGCAACAACAACAACAACAACAACAACAACAACAACAACAACAATTAATAAACAAGGTACGTAATTGGAGCAAACAACAGTGTGATTCAGAAAGTGTGTGGTGATGTGTGTGAGCAGCATTGATTAGACAGAGGCAGACAGGTGAGGCAGACTGCAACACCTGGGCCACAATGCATCGTAAATAGAGGAGGAGGAGGAGGAGGAGGAGGAGGAGGAGGAGGAGGAGGAGGAGGAGGAGGAGGAGGAGGAGAAGTTGATGGATGTTGTCAGTTCTTTCATCTCTGTCTCCTACTTCTTCTTCTTCTTCTTGTTCTCCTCCTTCTCTCTTTCTACTTTTCTTCTTTCTGTTTATTATTTTTCTATTTATTAATTTATAGATGTATTTATCTCATTTATATCTGTTTACTTGTTCATTTATGTTTTATTCTTTTATTTTAATCTCTCTCTCTCTCTCTCTCTTCCGCCCACTCTTACACACTCTTTTCAATTCAACTGAACTGAAGTACGAGGGATAAAAAGGTTAAGTTACTAGGATTTAATTAAGATACCAGGAACTTGCAGGTTATTTTCTTTTCTCAGGTGAGTCACGGAAATTAGTGGAAATCAATGAGGTGACAATAAAGAAGAGAGAGAGAAAGAGAAACACACACACACACACACACACACACACACACACACACACACCTAGGAGAAGGTTCAGCGCAAAAACTAGTCTTGGTACAGGAAATGACACTATTGTATGCTAAAGGAACGATCACCTCCACCCTTCCCCCCTCTCCCCTACCCCCCCGCGAGAACCTGGCTGGAAGGACCTCTCGGCACACTTAAGCATCTCGGCTTCCCTCCCCCCACCTCTCCACCCCCCGGCGAAATCAGTGGTCGGGGCTGCTTTTAATCTCTCCCCGATAGATAGATAGATAGCAGATTTAGGTCCTGTCAGATTCACCAACAGCCCCTTGACTCGCTAAGTTAGGTTAGGTTGTATGTCTGCGTTTTTCTTTTCTTTGGGGGGGGAAAGGGGGTTGTGGCTGAATTGATGGATAGACAGAAAGACAGACAGGAAAGACAAGTGACAGGTACAAGGTTGGTTATAAGACAGGTGGATAGACTTTTTATGGGGTGGATTGATGTTTGAATGGACAGGTAAATGAATAAAATGATATGATAGATGGACAGACAGGTGAGACAGGTACACGAGTGGTTATTAGACAGGTGGATTGATTTATGAGTGGGTGGATAGATGTTTCAATGGACAGGTATATTTCTTGGACAGGTAGATGGGTAGGCAGAGAAACAGATGGACAGACAGGTACACGATTAGTTATTAGATAGATGGGGTTGTGAATGGGTGAACAGATAGACAGGTGTGGGTATTTGGACAGGTAGGTAGACAGAGGAACAGAAAGGTAGATATTCAGAGGACAGGTGTAGCTTTTTGGACAGACAAACAGACAGATAAAAGAGAGACAGGTAATTGAGTGATTATTTGACTGATGATACGTGTTCTGTTCATATGATTAAGTTTAGGAGTTTGCTAGTTTTAATTTTCCTTCTTTTCTCTGATTTTTTTTTTTTTAGAGCTGAAAAAAAAAAATTAGCCTTAAACATTATTTTCTTTTTTTAACGAGGGCTATGAGGAACTTCAAATTGGCAACGCTTGTGGTTTAAGGTAAGGGTGAGTTTAGTGGTTCCGTGCGGGGCGGCGCGGCGCGAGGGGCATCCTTGGTACGCGGAAGAAATGGTACAGGGCGATGAGGCAACGATAAGCAGGTCATTTGTCGTGCGCAGCGAAGGAAGGAGACAACAAAAGATGGGAAAAAATGTCCAGCCATGCGGTTTCGACATTTTGAAAAGGATCCTACTTGATTTTTTGGCATTGTAAAAAAGATTCCACTCGATTTTCACATTCAAAAAAGGGTCTCAGGGGAATTTGAGCTTAAAAAGATACAAACTCGTCTCGACATTTCACGGCTGCTGGCACATCTTCTCTTAACCATAAATGCCTCTGAGGTACGACTTTGCACAGCCGTTTCTTAGTGCTGCGAAATAATGGATATCGCAGTGAAAGGGTAAAAAAAAAAAAAAAAAAAAAAAAAAAAAAAGGTTGCTTGATAAAAAAAAAAAAAAAAAAAAAGGTTGCTTGATTTTTGACAGTCTGAAAAGGATTCTCAGTGGTTTTGACATTCAGAAGAGGATTCCATATAATTTCGACATTTTAGAAAATACCCCAGACGGTGATGCCATTTTGAAAAGGAGCAAACACGATTTTTTTTTAGAATGATTCAACTTCATTTTGACATTCTGTAAAGACCTCGCGAGATTTTGACATTTTAAAAGGATATAATAGTAAGAATAGATAAAACACAAAAAAATATAATGATAACGAAGAAGAAAAGTAAATAGAAACGAAAAAAAAAATAAGGATAGCAATTGAGAAAACTAATGGTAGAAGAAGAATGAAGAAAATACGATAACGAACGATAAAAAAATAAAAAAAAAAAAAAGGAAGGGAACAAAACAAGGCGGACAAGGGGAACAGGAGGCGGGCAGGCAGGTGCCCCCCGGAGTGTTGGCAGAGTGAAAGAGCAACAACGTGATAGTTTTGCGGTTCCTGGGTTCGCATCCCACCCACGGCTCCCGGTGCGACAAACAAGACCACACCGTTACTGAGGCGCAAAACGACACTTCTGAAACACGTTAGCAACACCTCAGGACCTCACAATCTTGCCCAATATACCACGAGAGAGAGAGAAAGAGAAAAAAGAAGTTATATATGGGTGGTAAAGGCAAGGCAACAAAAAAATGGGAATAAAACTGAAAAAAAAGAAAAGAAAATGACCATCTAAACTTTGTCCTAAAAAAAATCACCTTTATTTCCTCAGTTCATAAAGGCGGTTTCTGTTTATATTTGGTTTCGTGTGTGTCTTTAGTTGCCATACAGGTATTTTGGGTCTTAAGGTAATGGGTCGTAAGGGTGTTTGTCACAGGTGTGTTTCTACAGGTGTGTTGTGAACTATGTGCTGTGAAAGGAGGTGTGGGTAGCATTGTTTAGCACCTGTATGTCTGTATGTCTGTCTGTCTGTCTGTTTGTGTGTCTGTCTATCTGTCTGTCCTTTTTTTCTATTTGTGTCAATGTCTGTTTTTTTGTTTTGTGTTTTCTATCAGTCTGTCTGTCTGTGTGTTTGTCTGTCAGTGTCTATATTTCTTTGTTTGTGTTCTTCCCTGTCGGTCTGTCTGTATGTCTGTCTGTCTGCGTCTGTGCTAATGAATTAATAATGTCTGTTTTTTTTTCTCTTTCTGTCTTTAACAATTTGAATATCTTGTCTTTATTTCTTTGTTTTTTTTTTTAATGTTTTTGTCTGTTTCTGTTTATATTTTCTATCTTCTATGTTTGTCAGTGTGTCAATATGTTCGTCTGTGTGTGTGTGTGTGTGTGTGTGTGTGTGTGTGTGTGTGTGTGTGTGTGTGTGTGTGTGTGTGTGTGTGTGTGTGTGTGTGTGTGTGTGTGTGTGTGTGTGTGTGTGTGTGTGTGTGTGTGTGTCAGTACATCTTTATCTATCTGTCTGTATGGATGGACAATGAAAAAGAAGGGATGAAGGAGAGAAGGAACAAAGAGAGGGAGGAAAATCTGTGAAAGAAGCAACGATATGATAAGAAATGAAGGAAAGAGTGAAGGAAAGGAAGGATGGAGAGTGGAGGGAAGGATGACGGATGAGGGAGAGGGTGAGGGAGGAGGAAAGATGGAGAGGAAGAAGAGAAAAGGATGATGAGTCAGGAAGAAAGTGAAGGTGCTAATGTGAGAGAGAGAGAGAGAGAGAGAGAGAGAGAGAGAGAGAGAGAGAGAGAGAGAGAGAGAGAGAGAGAGAGAGAGAGAGAGAGAGAGAGAGAGAGAGAGAGAGAGAGAGAGAGAGAGAGAATTCACAGAAGCAGAAAACGAAAGCACGACCATAAAGGGGAAAAAAGAATAAATGAAAAAAAATAAAATAAAAAAACGAAATTAAATAAAACGCCACAAAATATCGGCGCTCAATAGAAAACGTGAACGAAACTTTGCGCAAAACTTGAATCGCAACACAAAATTTGAGCCAATCAGCGTTCGTTTTGAGAGTCGAGCCGCCAATCAGGTGTCAGGGAAATAATGAATCTTTAAATTTATTGGTGGACGTCAGAGAGAGAGAGAGAGAGAGAGAGAGAGAGAGAGAGAGAGAGAGAGAGAGAGAGAGAGAGAGAGAGAGAGAGAGAGAGAGAGAGAGAGAGAGAGAGAGAGAGAGAGAGAGAGAGAGAGAGAGAGAGAGAGAGAGAGAGAGAGAGAGAGAGAGAGAGACGGACAAACTCGAATAAAGAAAGAGAACAAAGAGAATTACGAATAAAAATTAAAGTAAATGAGAAAAATAACCTTGCATAAAAAGTGAAAGAGAAAGAAAAAGAAAAAAGAAAAAAAAAAGAAAAACGAAGGAATAACAAAATAAGATATAAAAGGGAAAAGATCAGAGAGAGAGAGAGAGAGAGAGAGAGAGAGAGAGAGAGAGAGAGAGAGAGAGAGAGACTAACCATACTTTCTTCCATCTCCCTTATCTTTACACATCCTTATCTCCCTCTCTCCTTTCTCCCTTCCTCCCATCACATTAACACTCTACCTCTCCTTCTCCCTCTCCCTTAACAGCACAGTTCAAAAAGTCCCATAAATTAAAATTCCCTAAGAAATAAATTTGTAACCCCACGCAGGTGAACACGACTCACCTGTACGGGAAAGCACAGGTAAGGGGCTAATTAACCTGAGGAAAGCAAGGGAGGGAGGGAGGGATGGGGAGAAAGGGAGAGAGAAAGACAGAGTACACTGACACATCGGGAAAAATTAGAGAAAAACAGGAAAAGAAAGAGAAAAAAAGAGAAATAAGGAAAATAAGACGAAAAGGAAGAGAAAAACAGAGAGAGAGAGAGAGAGAGAGAGAGAGAGAGAGAGAGAGAGAGAGAGAGAGAGAGTTATGTATGCCTGTCCTTACCTCCTTGGCTCTTCCTTTCCTCTCATCTCTCTCACTTCCTCCCTCTTTACTCTCCCCGTCTCTCTTATCCTTTATTTCCACCTCACTCCCATTTATCCCTTTCTCTTATTCCCTTCCTTTAATTTCACCCCTTTCACTCTCATTCGTCTTATTCCCCCTTCCTTCCTTTCCTCTCTTTACTCTCCCTCTCATCTTTTTCTCTCCTCTTATTCCCTTCTTTTAACTTCCTCCTTTATTCCATCTTCTTTTTTTTCACTGTTTCATCCTTCTTATCTCTCTCTCTCTCTCTTCCTCTCAT
>NC_087195.1:3437500-3440000 GCF_035594125.1 Scylla paramamosain
TGCGTTGCTGCCTGGCGTATGATTGTTCCGTTTTCTGTTTGGTTTTGGTTTAATTGTTGTGGATTGTGGTCTCTCTCTCTCTCTCTCTCTCTCTCTCTCTCTCTCTCTCTCTCTCTCTCTCTCTCTCTGTGTGTGTGTGTGTGTGTGTGTGTGTGTGTGTGTGTGTGTGCGGTTTTGTTTCATATTTTTTTTTATAATTTTGATGTTTTTTTTGTTTATTTGTGTATTGTTTTGTTTTAATTGCGTTTTGTGGTGTATTTTTATTTTCTAGTTATATTTTTTGTGTATATGAATGCTTTATTTTCCCTTTTTCCTGTTTTCTTATTCTTGACTTGAAAACGGTGACTGAAATGCTCTCTCTCTCTCTCTCTCTCTCTCTCTCTCTCTCTCTCTCTCTCTCTCTCTCTCTTAACTTACTCAAAACAAATACACAAGTCTATAAATATTGAGATGAGTTCAGATCTTATTCACATCTCGTTTTCTTTTCTTTTCTGCCACAACTTCAACATTTCCACCAATAGGAGAGCAGAGCAAGGAATTTAAAAGTTATCTCGAATTTCTTACGTGATCTGACTTTATTGTGAAGTGGATTTGAACTGATATTATCTCTACTGTTTCTGCTTCTACTCTTCCTCCTTCGCCTCTTCCCTTTCCTTCTCCTCTCGTTCTTCTTTCCTTCGTGTTCTTGTTCTTCCAGTTCTTGCTATTGTTCTTGTTTTTTTTCTTTTTTTCTCACGTTTATCTTTTCCTCTCTTCATATTTTTCGTTCTCGTGATTCGTCCCGTTCTTATTGTTCTTCTTGTTCTCTTTTTCTTCTTTCTGTTCTTCCTCTTCCTATTTTTTTTTATTATTTTTCTTAGTTCATCTTTATTCTGTATAATCATGTATTGCTTCTCTATCTTTTTTCTTTGTTTTTCTTTCCTCTGGTTTTTTTTTTTATTTTGTCATTTTCCTCTACTCTACTTTTTTTATTATCTTTTCTCCCAAATTCTCGTTATTGTTCTTTCCTTCTACTTTCTTATAACAAATCACACACTTCCTTCAAGTCACCACAGATTTTATGAACAGTAAACAAATAAAAGCCTATTATGCCCTTATTTTCTCTTTGTTTCTCTTAAAATAATCGTTATAGATGTTTTTTTTCTTTCTCTTACTTATAAACCAAAAACTTCTCAAATCAACACGAACTCATTTTTTTTTCAAATTTTCGCTATTGTTTTTGTTTTTGTTTTGTTCTATCTCCCCCTTATAACCACGAATAAAAAGACAAAAGAATAAATAAATAAAGTTTCAGGTACGATAACTGCTAAGAGGACGCTGCCAGTTAAGAAAAATAGACAGCCAGACGTACGATGATTACCAAAACAATGGATGGTGCTGCTTCTTGGACTGTATAGAGATGAATAAAAGGTCTGAGGCAACGAAGGAGTACCTGGAAAAAAAGTGGCGTGCTAGATGTACTCCTGGAAATCACAACTAAGGATGTCGCCTCGCCTCCACGCATGCGCACTTCGCCGCTGCCTCCGCCACGCCGCGACCATCACGCGCTGCCAGACGTAGGAGTCACGCAGCCTAACTTTATAACCAAAACACTCGTACTTCATTGAAACCAGTCCCGTGAAGAGGAAGAAGAGGAGGAGGAGGAGGAGAGGGAAATTATGTTGGAGGAGTTTGGATTTGGGAAAAATGAATAAAAGGAAAAGAAGAAAGGAATATACTGATAATTTGCAAGGAAAGAGAAGAGAAGAGAAGGAGAGAAAGGATGCTATAGAATTTTGAATTTTGGAAAGAGGAATAAAAGGAAGAGGAGAGGAATGGATGAATGAAAAAAGTGATGATTTGGAAGAGAAAATAGGAAAATGACAGACCAGAGTTGAAGAAGAAGGAAGGATGTTGAAGGAGAAGGAATGGGAAGGAAATAATAACGAAAGGAGAACAAAGAAATATAAGAGAAAAGCAGGGAAACAGGAAGAATAAAGAAAAGAAGCTAGAGAGAAAGGAAATAAGACATGAAATAAAAGAAAATAGATGAATAAGGAAGAAAAGCAGTATATTAGACAGATAAACAACAAAACGAAAGAAAAAAGAACAAAACAGAAAAGAAAAATGAAAAAATACGAAAAAAAACAAAGAAAAAACATACCAACAGAATAAAGAAGAAACAAAAAAACAAGGAGAGTAAAAAATGAACAAGAAATAGAAAATCAAAAGAAAACAAGAGAAAACTATACATAAAAAAAAAAAAAAAAACGCAGAATATGAGTGAATGAAGAGTGTGGAAGGGAAGGAAAGGTTGTTAAAGGTAGGAGGAGGAGGATGAGGAGGGGCAGGGGGTCAGAGAAGGAGGAGGGGCAGGAGGTGTAGGAGGTCAGAATGTGTTATCAAGGGCTGGGATCTCAAGACAAACTTATGAACGCCTGCTAAGTGAATATTCATCACGACGAGGCAATTAAATCATAGTAACACGCTTGCCTCTCCTAAACCATCGCAAGGCTGTTAG
>NC_087195.1:3450000-3460000 GCF_035594125.1 Scylla paramamosain
GTCTCTCTCTCTCTCTCTCTCTCTCTCTCTCTCTCTCTCTCTCTCTCTCTCTCTCTCTCTCTCTCTCTCTCTCTCTCTCTCTCTTCAATATTTAATTTCACACTTTCTTGTTATTCTCTCTTTCCTTCTCTCTTCCTCTCACATCATTTGTTTTCCTTTGTGCACTCCATTATTCACTGCATTTATTACCCGTGTGTGTGTGTGTGTGTGTGTGTGTGTGTGTGTGTGTGTGTGTGTGTGTGTGTGTGTGTGTGTGTGTGTGTGTGTGTGTGTGTGTGTTGATTTACCTCTTATTTTTATGTCAAATTTTCTACACCTGTCCCATTATTTCCTCCTCCTCCTCCTCCTCCTCCTCCTCTTCTTCCTCCTCCTTCTCCTCCTCCTCCTTCTCCTCCTCTGTACCATCCTGTCTCTCTATGTAGTTAGTAAGGAAAGTTCTGTAGCTGTTATGCCTTCCTTTGTATTCCTCCTCCTCCTCTTCTTCTTCCTCCTCCTCCTCCTCCTCCTCTTTTTAACCAGAATTAGTATTTCCCTCACATGTAATCACTCCATCGACAAGCATTTTCTCCTCCTCTTCTTCCTCCTCCTCTTCCTCCTCCTCTCCTAGCCCCTCCTTCCTCTTCCTCCTCCTCCTGAGCGGCCGTAAGAGGTCTCTGTCTCAAGAGGTCATGGAGGGGACTGGTGTTTTTCTCTCTCTCCCTGTCCTCTGTTTGGTTTCTCTCAGAGTCGAGTGATGTTAAAACGATCGGGGGTCAGTGAATGTGTCTCGGTGAAAAGGAGGAAGGAGAGAGGGAGAGGGAGGGAAGGAGGGGAGGGTTAAGAGGCAGGGAAGCAAACACACACACACAGGAGGAGTGAGGGAGGGGTGAGTGAGACATGTGTAGGAAATGGAGGATTGGAAAAGGGAATATAGATAAGTAGAAAGAAGCTGATAAAAAGGGAGAGAAGGAGGAATGCACGAGGAGAGGGAAGGAAAGGAATAAAATAAGAGAAAAGGGGAAACTAGATGAGAAGTTTTGATGTTTATGGTTAAGGAATGGTTGATAAAGGAGAGAAGGAAGAATGGGTGAGAGGAGGTGGGGAAAGGGGATGTCTATAGGAAAATAGAGGAAAATAGGAAAAAATAGGGGAAAATAGGTAGTTTATGGGTAAGACGGTAATAAGCAATTGTTGGTAAAGATAGGATAAGGAGGAATGGGGGAAAGAAAGTAAATAATGAATAGGAAAGGAGAAAAGAGGAAAAAAAGAATGAAAGAGGAATAGGTGATGAAAGGAATAGAAGCAAGAAAGAATAAGGGAAGGAGGAAAAGGGGGAAAAATAAAAAAAAGATGAGGAAAGGAAGGAAGGAGGAAGAAAAAAAGGAAAAAAATAGGTAAGAAATTATGTTTATGGAAGAGTGGATGATAAGGAATTGAAGATAAAGATTAGAGAAGGAATAGGTGAAGAAAATTAGAAAGGAGTAGAAAAGGAGAAAAAGAGATAAAAATGAAAAAAAAAAGAATGAGTGAAGTGAAGAGAAAAAAACAAAAACAAAAAAAAACAAAGGGAGAAAAGGGGAAAAATAGATAATAATTTGAAGTGTACCGTTGATAAAGATAAGAGAAAAAGAAATGATTGAGGAAAGAAGGAAAAGAAGATGGAAAAGTATAGGAAAGGAGACGAGAGGGAAAAAGAGATAGAAAGCCAAAAAAAAAAAATAAATAAAAATAGGACGAAAAATATGATAAAATACTAAAGAGAACGAATAAATGAGAAAATTAATAAAAAAAAAACGAAGAAAGAAGCAGATTGAGAAAAATAAGAAAAGAAAACATAAGAAAATAATATAGATTCGAAGAAAGAAAAGAATAAAAAGAAAGCAATGAAAAGTAGTTAATTTATTCGTATTTAAGTTATGCATAATAATTAGTGAAAGAATACAGATCTATATAGGGAAGAAGAAGAAGAAGAAGAAGAAGAAGAAGAAGAAGAAGAAGAAGAAGAAGAAGAAGAAGAAGAAGAAGAAGAAGAAGAAGAAGAAGAAGAAGAGAGAGAGAGAGAGAGAGAGAGAGAGAGAGAGAGAGAGAGAGAGAGAGAGAGAGAGAGAGAGAGAGAGAGAGAGAGAAATGCTAAGAAGAAAAAAAGCGACAGAGAGAGAGAAAGAGAGAGAGAAAAGACCGAAAGAGAGAGACAGAGAACACACACACACACACACACACACACACACACACACACACACACACACACACACACACACACACACACACACTCTCTCTCTCTCTCTCTCTCTCTCTCTCTCTCTCTCTCTCTGTCTCTCTTCGACACTCACTCAATACACACACACACACACACACACACACACACACACACACACACACACACACACACACCCTGTCTTGTTGCCTCACCCTGCCGCGAAACAGACATGGCTTGGCAGAGCATTGACAGCGATAGGGGGTCGGGGAGGCGGGAGGGGGGCGGGGGGCGGGTGGAGAGCGAGTGGGGAGGTGTGGGCGGGCTTGTGGGTGACAGTGACAGGGATGGGGAGGCGTGGGTGACAGTGATAAGCTTCGAGAGCCTTGATGAGTTTGGAAAGAGGGCTGGAGTGGGTTTAGGTGCACTGGGGGTAGCTGTGGGATGGCGTGGGTGGGTAGGAGGAGGGTGTGGATGTATAAGGGAAGGTTTGGTTGGGGATGGTAAGGTTGGGGTATAAACGAGATGGGTGTAGTGAGAGGAAGGTAGGAGAATGAAGAGAGAGATAAGAGCAAAGATTTGGTTGAAAGTATAAGAAATGGATGTTCAGGTGAAAATTAAGGAAAGGGGAAAAGAAGAGAGGGGCGAAGAACAGACTAGAAGGAGGAGAAGAGAAGATATGAATGTGACAAAAAAATATATATAGTACATTGGGAAATGAAAGAAAGAGGAGGGAGATTAGGAAGAGAGGAAGAATAGATGAAACAGGGAGAAAGAGGAAAAGAGAAGGTTAGGTTCAGAGGAGACAATGGAGGGAAAGATTACGATGGAAAAACAAGTAAAAGAAGAGGAAATGAAGAAAAAGAGGAGGAAAAGTAAACTGCACCAGAAGAGAGGAATTGATTGCAAAAGGAGGAAATGAACGGAAACAGGAAGACAAGAATAGAAGGAGGAAGAGTTGATTATACTGAAATGGGGAATGAAAGGAATAAATGAGAGGATATTTCAAAGGAAGGGGGGATAAGAGAGAAACAGATGAGAGAGTTGAACGAGGAAAGGGGGAAAAAAAAGCGTAAAAGTAAATCAGGTACAAGAAAAAGGGAAATGAGAAAAAATGTATGGAAGCAAAAAAAAAAAAAAGTAGATGAAGAGAAATGATACACACAACTGACATAAAAAAATAATAAAATAAAATAAATAAAATAAATAAAAATGAAAGAAAATACAAATACAGAAAAAATAAAAACAAAACAATAACCAAACTACTCACCCTAATTACCTTCGTATTCTGTCTTCCTCCACTCACCCTAGAAAAAATAAATTAATTAATGAGTAAATGAGAGAAACACCTCAATATATCATTTCACCTTACCAACCTCACCTGGCCACACTAGAGAGACGCTACAGAGGCACACAAGACTTAAGACCCCTACAAAGAAGACCCACAAGCCCCGACACATTGCTAAAGACCAGACAGACCCGAGACACGCCTGACAGAACCCAATACTTAAAATACCCAAAATAAACAGCGATAGACCCCGAGAGACCCTGAGGAACAACACACCCTGACAGACACTTAAAAAGACCCCAATGGAGCCAAAAAAATCACAAGAGAGATGTCCAAGACCCCAATAAGCCCCCAAAAAGAGAGATAGACCATGATAGACGCTGAGAGACCTTGAAAGACCCCGAGAGAGCAGCCATCACGCCAAGGTCCCATCTGGGTCCCCAACAAGACAGCATTTCTGAGTGAGATGGAAAGACACACAGGATCTTTTACGATGTCTTATTTTGTTCAGTTCCCGAGGAGGAGGAGGAGGAGGAGGAGGAGGAGGAGGAGGAGGAGGAGGAGGAGGAGGAGGAGGAGGAGGAGGAGGAGGAAGAGAGGAGAGGACGGGTCATGGGGTTAGGAACGATGAAAAGGGGAGAGAAGGGGAAGGAAAAATAGGAAGGGGAGAGAATAAAAGGGAGACACAAGGAAAAATATAAAAAATAAATAAAATAAAATATAAATAAATAGATAAAATAAGATAAATAAAATGCATAAAAAATGACACTATAATTTGTAAAAATATAGAGACCGTCACCACTTCCTCCTCCTCCTCCTCCTCTTCTTCTTCCTCTTCCTCCTCCTCACCCTGACCGAAGAGAGAAAACAGGGAGAGAAAACAAGGAGGGAGAGGAGGAAAAATAAATATATCTGGAGAGATGAGGACACTTGGAGAGAAGATTCCTCCTCCTCCTCCTCCCCTCCTCTTCCTCTTCTTTCTCCTCCTCCTCCTTTCAGTCAACTGGAGGAAGGAAAATAAGAATTGCTCCTTCGTCCACGTCTCAATAGAAGAGGAGGAGGAGGAGGAGGAGGAGGAGGAGGAGGAGGAGGAGGAGGAGGAGGAGGAGGAGGAGGAGG
Source organism: Scylla paramamosain (assembly GCF_035594125.1). NCBI lineage: Eukaryota > Metazoa > Arthropoda > Malacostraca > Decapoda > Portunidae > Scylla > Scylla paramamosain. The sequence goes on from NC_087195.1 coordinate 3,454,581, forward strand.
AGGAGGAGGAGGAGGAGGAGGAGGAGGTAAAATAAATACATGCACGTGCCTTTCTTATTTTATTCTATTTTATTTTATTATTATTATTATTATTATTATTATTATTATTATTATCATTATTATTATTATTATCATTATCATCATCATTATCATCATTATTATTGTTATTCTATTTATTCATTGATTCTTTTTTAATACCATCATGTGAACCATTTTGTGTCTGTCTGTCTGTCTGTCTGTCTGTCTGTCTGTCTATCTGTCTGTCTGTCTGTCTGTCTGTCTGTCTGTCTGTCTGTCTATCTGTCTGTCTGTCTGTATGGTAATGAAAAAAAAGGAGAAAATACCAATGAAGATAAATAAGGTAAAAGAAAAAGAAAAAAAGAAAAGAAAGAAAAAAAAAAAAGAAAATACAAGGGTGGTGTTTATTATTTTCTTACCTGTTTACTTATTATTATTATTATTATTATTATTATTATTATTATTATTATTATTATTGTTATTATTATTATTATTATTATTATTATTATTATTATCATTATAGATATAACACTATATAAGAATTTCACTATTTCCTCTCTCTCTCTCTCTCTCTCTCTCTCTCTCTCTCTCTCTCTCTCTCTCTCTCTTTTTCTCTCTCTCCCTTAAGCACGCGTTCGACCAATCAGAATCATTCCTGATAGACGGGCGTGTTATTACTGGAGGAGGAGGAAGAGGAAGAGGAAGAGGAGGAGGAGGAGGAGGAGGAGGAGGAGGAGGAGGAGGAGGAGGAGGAGGAGGAGGAGGAGGAAGCATAAAGGAGAATAAATATGGCCTCATCTTTTTTCTTTTCATTAACTTTCCCTAAACTTTTTTTCTTTTACTCATCATCTTTATTCTCCTTCCCCTTCTTACTCCCTCTCCCTCTCCCTCTTCCTTTACTCTTTATGGCAAACTTCCTCCTTTCTTCTTTTTTTTTTCATCTTTTCTCTTTTATTCATCTTAGCAAATTCACTTTTCTGTAAAACCTCAATTTTTTTTCATCTTTTTACTCCTCGTTTATTCTATTACTCATCTCAAACATTTCTCATATTTTTTTTTTACTTTCGTTTTTCTTTCTTTCTCGGGTTAACACTTCTTTCTCTAAACCTTTCTATCTCTTAACTCATCCCTTTTTCCTTACTCATCCTTTCCTCCTTTCTTTTACTCATCCCCATCCTCTCGTATCCCATCACAAATTTTCTCCTTTCCTGAAAAAAAAAAAAACACTATTTCATATTTTAGTCAATCTTTTCCCCTCTTTACTCATCCTTCTAACTCATCCTTTCCTTAACTCGTATCCCATCACAAATTTTCTCCTTTCCTGAAAAAAAAAACCCCACTATTTCATATTTTAGTCAATCTTTTCCCCTCTTTACTCATCCTTCTAACTCATCCTTTCCTCCCTCTCTTGTTTTACTCACCTGGGCAAACCTACCCCTTCCTTCCCCCTTCTCAGCATCCATTACCTATCATGGCTCAATGTCTGCCGCCCCTTACATTAGCTGTCTGTCTGTCTGTCTGTCTCTGGCTGTGTTTGCTGAGGTCAAGACTAGGATTACTTGCACCTTCTGTGACCTCACCGTGACTGGCAGGTGTGGGACAGGTGTGTGCGCAGGTGTAAAGGGCAGATGTGTGTAGATGTGCGTAGGTGTGGACAAATGTGTGATAGGTTAAGAAACGAGTGTGGAAAATAGGTGTGACAGATATAGACAGGTGTGTGGGGACCATGTGATGACAGGTATGGACAGATGTGGAAGAACAGATGTGTGTGTGTGTGTGTGTGTGTGTGTGTGTGTGTGTGTGTGTGTGTGTGTGTGTGTTAGTCCCTCCTTCCTTCCACTTTCCTCTCTCGTGTCTCTTCTCTTTTTCTTCCTCCTCCTACTCCTCCTTTTCTTCTTTCTTTCCTTCTCCTCTCTTCTCTATTCCCACTCCTTATCTACTCTTTGTTTCTCTTCCTAATTCTTTCTAATCCTCCTCCTTCATCCTTTTTTTCCCTTCTTTCCTTTTATCTCCTTTTTCCTTTCCTTCTGTTTCCTTCTCATTTTTTCTTACTTCTCTTCTCTCCTCCACTCCTTCCTTTACCTCTCCTGTCCTCCCTCATCATGCTTCCTACCTCCTCCTCCTCCTTCTCCTCCTCTTCCTTTTTCTTCTCTCATCCTCTTCTTTCGCCATTCCTATCCTGTGTCCTTCCCTTCTTTCTTCCTCCTCTTTCTCCTTCTTTCGTACTCTTCCTCCACCACCTCTCCCTCCTCTTCTTCCTCCTTCTCTTTCTCCTCTTTCTTCATGCCTTTCCTGTCCCCTCCTTCCTTCATCACCTCTCCCTCCCCCTCCTCTTCTTCCTTCATGCCTTTCTTGTCTCTTCCTTACCTTCCCCTCCCTCACCACCACCACCACCACCACCACCACCACCACCACCACCGGTACCCACGAGGCGGCAACAACACAAACAAAAGAACACAAACGTAAAATTGTGTCATTATCCACAATTGCTCACGACAGGTGGGGCGGGGCGGGGCGGGGCGGGGCCTGAGTGACCCCGCCTGCGCCACGCCACCCGGGAAATGAGCAGGTCTGGAAAGGTTTGGGCACGAGAACACAGGAACACGGCTCTACGGATTGACCCCAAAGGAAAAATTCTCTTGTCTACCTTTCTGTGCGTGTGTGTGTGTGTGTGTGTGTGTGTGTGTGTGTGTGTGTGTGTGTGTGTGTGTGTGTGTGTGTGTGTGTGTGTGTGTGTGTTTCTCTCTCTCTCTCTCTCTGTCTGGTTTTCTTCCTTCCTTCCTTCCTTTCTTCCTTCCTTTGTTTTCAAGTTTTCATCCGTTTTCTGTTTGTTTCTTGTTATTGTTGCGCATTTTTTTTTTATATATTTTCTTTCTTTCTTCCTTCCTTCTTTCTTGTAGTTGTTGTTTTTCTTGTTCTTCGTCCTTCCTCTGTTTTCTCTGTTTTTTTTCGCCTCCTCCTTCTTTCTCTTCGTCATTTCTTTTAATTTTTTTTTTTTTATCTTTTTATAGTCTTGCTCTTTTATTTTTATTTTCCTTTTCTTTTATTTTTTCCCTTTTCCTCTTCTCTGTTTTCACCATGCTGTCTTCCTTGTTTTCCTCTCTCTCTCTCTCTCTCTCTCTCTCTCTCTCTCTCTCTCTCTCTCTCTCTCTCTCTCTCTCTCTCTCTCTGCTTCTACTTCTCTACTTCTTCTGCTCCTCGTTCCACCTCGTCTTCCTTCTCATTCTTCTTTCCTCTTCCTCGTCCTCTTCCTTCTTATTTTCCTCCTGCTTTTCATCCCTCCTACTCCTCGCTTTTCTCATTTTCTATCTTCTCAATTTTCTCATATTTTCTTTCACCTATTTCTTCGTCTCCTTCTCTTTCTCCTTTACCTCCTCCTCCTTCGCATCCTCGTACCCTGTGACTAATTAGCACAGGTAAGGGAAGGAAACAGGTAAGAACAGGTGAAACTTAGGACAGGTGACTAGCTAAGACGAGGTAGGATGAAGTAAGCTTTGGTCAGGTTAGGTTAGGTTAAATTTAGGTTAAGTTAAATTAGGTTTGGTAAAGTAAAATTTGGTTTGATTAGCTAATCTTAGTTCAAGTTAGGTTAGATTATGTTAGGTAATGTTAGGTTCAGTTAAATACATTAAGTTAGGTTACGTTAAGTCAGGTTAGGTTAGGATTATGTTAGATTAGGTTGAGTTTAGCTTAGGTTAGGTTAAGTTTGGTTAGGTTAGATTAGTTAGGAATGCGTAAGGTAAGGGAAAATTTGATTAAGTTAGGTTAGGTTAGGTACAGGTAAGAGGTAACAAGACAGGTATACACGGGTCAGTGATTACAGGTGTGTGTGTGTGTGTGTGTGTGTGTGTGTGTGTGTGTGTGTGTGTGTGTGTGTGTGTGTGTGTGTGTGTAAATGGTCAATGTACGAGAATGAAGGTGCGCGGTACGAAAGTGATGATGGTACGGAATGCAGGTACGCGGGTGTGTATGGGTGAACCTGCGTGTAGGACGAAAGGGAAACTAGTCTTTGGTGCGTGTGAGTGAGACAGTGAGGTGAGGTGAGGTGAGGTGAGGTGAGGTTAAGTTTGGTTAGGTGAGGTGAGGTTAGGTTAGGTTGGGTTGGTTAGGTTAGGTTAAGTTAGGTTTGGTTTGATTGTGTAAGGTTAGGTTAGGGTAAGTTTAAAGTCATATTAGGTTAGGTCAGATTAATTTAGTAGTTTAGTAATGTCTGATCTGTTAGTCATTTAAAGCTACTAGGTTGAAGTTAGGTGAGGCCAGTTTGAGATATGTTAGTTTGAAGTTAGATTAGAATTAAGTTAGGTTTAATCTGTTACCGAGTGAAAGTAGTTATTTGTTTAGTTAATTAGTTGATAAGTTAATTAATATAGATAGTTAATGAATCAGATAATGAAAAGCCAGTCAGTCAGTCCCCTGGTTATTTAATTATTTAGTTATTTACTAAGTCACTTTAGTTATTGTCAATGTCAATCAGTTAGTCAATTCTTATTTAGCCAATCAGTTCATCAGCCAGATACCTGAGCAGTAAATTAGCCATTTAAGTTACGTACGATAATTGGCAGCAGCGGTACGAAGGTGACTCAACATTCCCAAGGTGAGAGACTCGATGCATCACAACACCTCAAAGATCATGACTTGTACCTGAGTTATACCTAAAATAATCCTTTCTCCCGTTTTTTGTTCACTTAATCACCCGCACACGAAGGTGATTAGGGAGTGAACAAACCAGACATTTATGCAACGGTTTGTGTTTACGTGGGAATGAAAATGAAGGAGGAAATGAAGAAGTCCCCCCACCTTGAAAAAAAAAAAATGGAGACGAGAAATGAAGAAGAAAAGTTAAGGTAAATATTTTTTGTTTTCTTTTTTTTTTTTTGTAGTAGAGTAGTTTGTGTAATTTTGTTCAGGGTCTCTCTCTCTCTCTCTCTCTCTCTCTCTCTCTCTCTCTCTCTCTCTCTCTCTCTCTCTCTCTCTCTCTCTCTCTCTCTCTCTCTCTCTCTCTCTCTCTCTCTCTCTCTCTCTCTCTCTCTCTCTCTCTCTCTCTCTGTCTCTCAAGCGTGTCACTGAAAAAAAGATAATAAAGAATAATAAAGTTAAGAAAGGAGAGGAGGGAAGGAGAGAAGGAAATAAGAATAAAGAGAAAAGAAAGGAAGAGAAGGAAGGGAGAAAGGAAGATGAGATTACGAAAGAAGAAATATAAAGAATAGAAAAAATGAAAGGAAGCTGAGGAATGGAGGAGGAGGAGGAGGAGGAGGAGGAGGAGGAGGAGGAGGAGGAGGAGGAGGAGGAGGAGGAGGAGAAGGAGGAGGAGGAGGAGGAGGAGGAGGAGGAGGAGGAGGAGATCATCTTTACATCAATGAAGGTTAGCTGAGTCAAATCTCTTTTCCCTCCTCTGACACACA
>NC_087195.1:3470000-3502500 GCF_035594125.1 Scylla paramamosain
GCGATTGTGGTGGTGATTGTGGTGATTGCGGGGCAGTGGTGGTTGTTTGGGGGTCTGGTGGCTTTGTGGTGCAGTGCTTGTCTAGGAGAGTAAGGATCCTGGGTTCGATTCTCCATTACTGGGGTTTTGTTTGAGGAAGAAGTAGCGTCTGGGTTCAGGTTATCCGGGTTAATTTTTTTTTCCTTTTTTTTGCGGTGCTGTAGTTTGATTATATTGGTATCTGTCTGTCTGTCTGTCTGTCTGTCTGTCTGTCTGTCTGTCTGTCTGGTTTGTTTTTCTGTCCGTCTGTTTATTTTTCTGCTTGTTGTTTTTGTCTGTCTGTCTGTCTGTCTGTTTTCGTCTATTTTCTATAATAAGCTAAGTTTTTCTTCAATATTTTCGTGCATGTTCATCTTTTTTTTTTCTAAGTTTACCTGTATCTATATTTCCCCGTCTATTTTCTATAATATTTTAAGTTATTTTTCCTTTAGCATTTTCCCTTTTATTATTTTTTTAAAGTCTATCTGCATATCTGTCTATTTGTCTAATATACATCTATTGATTTCTTTACGCTCCTCTCTCTGTCTCCAACATTTGCTGTATCTTCTTTGGCATGTTAAGAATTCGTTTCTCAATCTGTCTATCTCAGTGTGTCTGTATGTTTATCTCTGTCTGCTTATACCTGTTAACCTTCAATATTTACTGTAATCTCTCAAGTACTGTATTATGCATTTGTCTGTCTATCTCTCTATCTATCAGTCACCTCTCAGTCTGCATTTATCTCAAATACCTACTGCATTCTTTCAAGTATTCCATCATGTATTTGTCTATCAATGTCTGTCTATATTTACCTGTCTATCAACCTGTCTTTACATCTCCCTGTCTATCAGTCATTTTTCCCAATATTCACTGTATTACCTTAACGTGCAGTGCTAGAAATCAGCCCGTCTATCTGTGAATCTGTCTTTCAGTGGATGTATCGTCTGAACCATCTTCCTCTCCCTCTCTCTCTCTCTTAGGAATGACAGGAAGGCAAGATGGCAGGATAAAATGGAGATAGTCGTGATCGCTGTGTTGTGTTCCCTTGCCCCACATCCTAACGAGTGAAGGAATGCAGGAAGAGGCGGAGAGGAGGAGGGAAGGAAGGAGGGAAGGATAGAAGGAAATAAGGAGGAAGGGAAGAGGGAAGGAAGGATAGAAGGGAAAAGAGGATGAATGGGTGAACGAATTGGTGAAAAGAAAATATGCAGGGGAGGAAAATAAAGGATAAAAGAAAAGGAGGGGAGAAAGAGAGGGATGCAATAAAGGAAGGAAAAAGGGAATGGTAAAGGAGGGAAGAAAGTTAGGGAGGATGGAAGGATAGAATGAAGGAAGAGAAGAAGGGTGGATGAAGATAGATATTCTGTACGATAAGAGAAAGGAGAGGTGAAGAGAAATGAGAAATGAAGGAAGGGAAAGAAAGATAGATGGAAGAAAGAAAGGAAGAAAGGACGGAAGGAGGAATAAATATTTTCTCGAAGATAGAATGACAGTTAATAAAAGGATGAAAGAGAAGTGGAGAGAAATGTAAAGATGGAGAGGAAAGCAGAAAAGAAGAAATGAAGAATGAAAAGAGGGAAGAAGGGAGATACTAAAGGAGGGAAAGAGATGAAGGAAAGGAGGAGAATTTGATGTTTTCATTGTAAGGCAGCAGTTAGTAAGAGAGGAAAGAAGGAAGGAAGGAAGGAAAGGAAGAAAAACTGGAAAGGAAGAAGGAGACACAGAAGAGGAAGAATAAAAAAAAGGAAGAAAGTATTTTAGTGGGATGAATGTCAGTAAAAGGAAGAGAGTGAAAGAGCAAAGGTGGAAGAAGGAAGGAAGGAAGGAAGGAAGAAAGAAAGGAAGAAAGAGAAGACAAGAACGTATACAGAGAATAAAGAAACAGATGAATGGACGGATTGACTCACTAGATTGTACAATGGCGCTGGAGAGAGAGAGAGAGAGAGAGAGAGAGAGAGAGAGAGAGAGAGAGAGAGAGAGAGAGAGAGAGAGAGAGAGAGAGAGAGAAAGAAAGAGAGAGAGAGAGAGAGAGAGAGCGCATCTGTCGTTTCCTCTCGTCACTTGCATTCCAAACCTTGTCATGGCCACTCCCACACACACACACACACACACACACACACACACACACACACACACACACACACACACATGGGGGCTAAGATACGTACATAAATGCTTACACACATACCAGGGGTTCATTGTACGTGGCCTGTGTACGCTTAGGTTTGTGTGTGTGTGTGTGTGTGTGTGTGTGTGTGTGTGTGTGTGTGTGTGTGTGTGTGTGTGTGTGTGTGTGTGTGTGTGTGTGTGTGTGTGTGTGTGTGTGTGTGTGTGTGTGTGTTCGCTTGGTTTACAGATAATGGTACACACATACACACACACACCTACCACGTCCCCATACCTGTCCTCCAAACATACCACACCTACACCCAAGAAAGCACAGGTAATTAAGGCCAAGGTAACACAAGGTGAGCCTATGCCAGCCTTAGATTAGACAGGCATTTGAAAGAGACAGATCTGCACTAACAAGGATTCAATCTAACATCAAATTGGTCAACCTTTCATTTTCATCAGTTCAGGTGTGGGGAAAAAAGAAAAATAGAATAAGATAAACGCCAGTGATAAGATCTATAATATTCCTCTTTTTTTCCCCCTTCCTATAAAATTTCCATGTATTCATTTCTTGCAAAGTACATGGTGATCTGACTTGTGGGAGGGAGAGGTGGACGGGGAGAGTGCCTTGTTCTATACCTATCCTGTTTTTCCACACGCAGTTCACTAGTAGTAGAAGTAGGAAGCTAAACAGACACCCTCGTTACAGACTGATAGGTATTTTAGTATCTGTACTTGCCATGTGCTCTCAAATATTCACAGGTACTCGACAAACCACCACAAACTATGAAATATTCCACTGGTATACTCGTACGTACACCCACTTAGTACACACACTTCATACACAATCCTGCACCATCCTACACCCTCACAGATAGACACATAGATAGACAGAAATACACCCACCTACTCTCCCGTACACCTTTTTTCTCCTTAATCCAACCCACTCACCCTTATACTCTCTCCTACACCAATCTACACCCTTCTAATCTCTTTTATACCACCCTACACCCACCCTACACCCATATACCCCAACATACTCCCTCTATCATCATCTACTCCTACCTACACACACCTACTTCTTCTCTAACCTACACCACCTCCTTCTACTTCCATTCTACGCCCTCCCACACCCACACTGGACACTAAGGGTGCGGGCTGCCACCTAGCGGATGCCCGGACATTTGGTGGTGTTCGGGCAGGGAGTTTAAGACGTTCAAACAGGCGGGATTAGCGCTCTTCTGCCCGACAATTAGTGTTCTCAGCCACGCCTCCCGCTAGCGTCGCCCTCAAGATGCTTCGTACCCAAGAGCAAATTGTTGTACCCTGTTTAAGGAGGTTTAGTCTTGTGTTTGTTTATTTTCTGTGGGTTTATTGTTTGGGTTTGTCGTTTTTTTGTTATTTTCGTTGTTTTTTTTAGTTTGGTGTATTTTTTTGGGGAGGTTTATCAAAATTTGTGTCCGAGTTGAGGTTCTTGTGTTTATTTGCTTTTTAGGGTTTATCTTTTCAGTTTATCCCTTTTTGGTGAGTGTTTTGGCTTAGATCTTTTGGTTTACAGTGTTCTTTGTTTCGTTTATGTGTTAATTTGGTTTTACTGTGTTTAAAAATAAGTTTATGTTTGTTAGTCTATATTTTGCTTCATCCTTCTTTGTTTGATGTTTATATTTACTTCATCTATATATGTTTGTTTTTGTTTTTGTTTTGTATTAAAGTATAAAAATATGCTTAAGTCGTATCTATCTATTTTTGGATGTATTCTTGTAGTTTATCCCATTTTTTTTTTTTTTTACTTGATCATTTCGCTTTGACTTTTTAGTTCGTCACTTTCTTTAAAATTCACATGCAGATTTCGTTATCGTTTCTTTGACTAATACCAAAAGGAGTACACATTTTTCGTGTTTGCTTTAGTTTATCCTCAAGTTTAACCCTTTTATATTACTTTAATTTCAACTTTTTTTTCTTTTATTATTATTGCAAATGTGTTTTTTTTTGGGCGTTTCACATATTTTCTTTCCTCTCTACCTTTTCTTTTCGTCTTTTTCTTAAGTCTGTTTATTAATCATTATCATTTTTCTCCTTGTCGTGTCGTCATTAGAGAGAGAGAGAGAGAGAGAGAGAGAGAGAGAGAGAGAGAGAGAGAGAGAGAGAGAGAGAGAGAGAGAGAGAGAGAGAGAGAGAGAGAGAGAGAGAGAGAGAGAGAGAGAGAGCCATCAATCTATCCATCTACCCAGGCAAAAAAAGAAAGAAACCCATAAAGGAACGATGAGAGAGAGAGAGAGAGAGAGAGAGAGAGAGAGAGAGAGAGAGAGAGAGAGAGAGAGAGAGAGAGAGAGAGAGAGAATCACCACAAGTACGTACATCTAAGAAACACACACACAAAAAAGAGAAAAAAAGAAAAGAAAAAAAAACAGCTCTTTTCCTTGTCTTGTACCGACACGTCACAGGAAGCAAATACTTTCTCTCAGGCCAAAACTCACGTGCTTAACGAGGCGAGGAGAGACACAGGAGGTAAGTGGGACTGTGGATGCCTCGCTGAAGACCCTGCCAGCTGGGGGAAGGGAGAAGAGAATGTGACATGTTTAAACTCGTTGCTTTGGGAAGGTAACTGATAAGGGGGAGTGTAGATAATACTCCGTGTTGTTGTAGGTTATTGGTGATTTGTTTACTGTGAAAATAGATATGAGGGTTGTGGAAATATTGTGATGTACAGTCTCGGCCAAAAGTGTTGTACGTACACTCTCACTTGTTCTGTGTTTGGTGTGTTCCTTCAGTCTCACGTCCTCTGATCTCCTGGGAACCTTTCACTTCTCAGGTGTTGCAAGGTGACAGGCAGCACAGCGGAGGACTGACGGTGGAGACAAGGCTAAATTAGTGGGAAAGAATACGACACGTGAACAAACTTTTGGCCCTGACTGTACATGTAATAGATTGTAGGTATTATAGAATATGTATAGTTGGAGATAGATAGATTTATAAACGAGTATAAATAATAATGAATAAAGATATATACTACAACTACAAGATATATACAAAATATATATTCTAGACATTACAGGGTATCTATTGCAGAGTGTAGAGAAGATAGGTAAAGATAAATAAAGAATACGATTACATTGAATCTAAATAATGAACAAATAAACAGAATATGGTAAGGCATTCCTGTCTTGTGAAACTGAAAGGTATTAGCAGACATATTAGCGAGTTTAATGAAAAAAAGAAAAGTTAACGTAATGAAATGAGTAAAGAAAGAATAAAGAAAATGAAACTAGGAAGAAAATAAAAACAATACAAGCTACTTCACATATTTTGCACAACTATACCTACTTAAACATACTTATAAAAATAAAAAAAAATTCCCTTTGGAGAGAAGAAGGAAGAAAATGGAGTCCAACAAAAGGAGAAACAAAGGAAGAAAGAACGAAAGAAGAAAGAAGAAAGGAGAAGAGAAACAACACGAAAGACAAAAGAAGAAGAAAAAAAAAGAATTCACTTATACATTCAATACTAACTACAAAAAATAATAAAATATGATACAAATTATACAAGCTTCTTCATATATACTTTACACTGTTAGTCTACTTATATACACTTACAAAAGAGAAAGTGATCGAGTTTCCTTGCTTATTCTTCAGGACTAAGATGAGTAATTAAGTATAAGTACATTTTCACGCTAGAAATTTGTAATACTTGAAAAAAAGGTGAAAATATACTTAAAGACTCAAGTTATTTTAAGAGTTTGAATGCCCTTGGCTGTGTGTGTGTGTGTGTGTGTGTGTGTGTGTGTGTGTGTGTGTGTGTGTGTGTGTGTGTGTGTGTGTGTGTGTGTGTGTGTGTGTGTGTGTGTGTGTGTGTGTGTGTGTGTGTGTGTGTGTGTGAGTGTGTGTCTGACAAATGTACGAGACACACAGACTAACAACACAACATTTATGCAAGTGCTCTCTCTCTCTCTCTCTCTCTCTCTCTCTCTCTCTCTCTCTCTCTCTCTCTCTCTCTCTCTCCCACACTCAAAACTCTCAACATTTATCCAGTCCAGTCCGCCAAAACAATTAAACAAGTAATACATTGCTGGCGAGTGATAAACTGAAGGGTAAATCAAAGGGTACAGGGAGCACAATCAACACAAGTATCATACGAGTAACATTACCACCCTCATTTCCTTCATTCCTTTTCCTCCTTTCACCGATCCAGTCAGCAAGTCAGTGTAGAAGTACCGTTTTCACCAGAGGTACTGCATGTGGTATGAAAAATTTGTATGTATTTATACGATTTAAGGTGGTATATTGTTAAATAAAAAAGGAAATTGTTATCGTTTTCATGACTTATTACAAATATTCTTGGACTAACGGGAAAAATCGTTCGGTAATTTATATGGATTTGCACGATAGCGCTGGAACACTGAAATATTTTGAGCTTTGTAAAAAATATATTTCCATGGCCACGGGAACAAAAATATATTATACGAGAGAATAAGAGATGAATTTTGTCTTTTCTATATCAAAGAGGTATTAAAGAGAATGTAAAAGAAAAAAATGTACATGTCTAAAAGTGATTTCAGAATTAATGTACAATGTAGTATATGAATGTATAGAAGGTAAGTGATTCAGAAAAAAAAACACACAAAAAAAAACAATAGCAATACAACGAGGGAGAAAAAAAGACTGACAAAAGAAAATAAGTAGTAATACAAGAGAAAAAAAGTACAACAGCAAAAAAAAAAATAAAAAAATCTACTACACAAAAAAAAAAGAAAGCCATTCCTGAGGACCACACAAGAGGCAAAAAAAAAAAAAAAAAAAAAAAAAAGCTACGAGGGTCCCAGTTTCTGATGACCACCTTGGAGGAGAACGAGTATGAAAAATAATAGAAATATCGTGCAGGGAGCGGAGCGGAGCGAGGCCACGAGATAGGGAGGGATTTATGCAGCGGATGATCAACAAGGAGCAGGACAGGTGTGTGTGTGTGTGTGTGTGTGTGTGTGTGTGTGTGTGTGTGTGTGTGTGTGTGTGTGTGTGTGTGTGTGTGTGTGTGTGTGTGTGTGTGTGTGTGTGTGTGGACCCGCCTCGCTTTGCTCTCTTTTGCTCTGCTCTCTCCCCGTTCCCGTTTTCTTTCATTTTTTTCCATTCCTGACTGCTGATTTCTTGGTTTTGTTTTCCTTTATCCTTCTTTTTTCGTGTGTTTTCTAGTTTGTTTTGTTTATTTTTCTTGTTTTGTTTTTCTGTTCCCGTTTTCCTTTCTTGACCGTTGATTTTGTTGGTTTTCTTTACTTTTCCTTTTCTTCCTTTTTTTCTTACGTTTTCCTGTTCACTTAAGACTGATCAACTCTTTCCTTCCTCCCTTCCTTCTTTTCTCATTCCTCACTACCTTTCTTTCCTTCCCTTCCTTCCTTCGTCCTTCCACAATTCTTACCTATCTTCCTAACAATCCTAATCCTCCCTTCACTTATCTCCCTACTTTCTTACCTATCACTCATTCTTTCTTTCCTTTTATACTATCTTCTTCATTCCCTCCTTTACCTTTCTTTTATCTACGTCTTTTACTTCTTTATTACTATCTTCCTTATCCCTTTCTAAACCCATCACTTAACTCTCCTTCCTATCCTTCTCCTTATTTACCCTTCCTACAGCATCCCTTCTCTTTTTCCTTCCCTTCTTTCCCCATCCTTACTGCCTTCCCCCTTCTACACCTTCTCCCTTCATCTGTCTCTCCTTTCTTTTCTCAGTCGCTCGCTACTTGCTTCAACAACATACACTGACAAGAAATATTTGAAACGTGCTAACTTGCTCTGAGAGATACAGGTCCCTGAAGCAGAGTGAGGATACAGGTGAACTCAGGTAGGACCCAATAACACTGTCAACAGGTGCGACGGGGCGAGGCACAGGTGATAGAGAAAGAGATGGAGAGAGGGAGAGGGAGAGTAAACTAAATACGTAATGTTTAAACAGAAGCGAAAAATTGATGATAAATAAATATAAACAAACTAGTCAATAAAAGTGTGTAGTTTGATTTTTTTTGGGGGTAATTTTCTCATTTCCTTTCTTTTACTTTGAGAGAGAGAGAGAGAGAGAGAGAGAGAGAGAGAGAGAGAGAGAGAGAGAGAGAGAGAGAGAGAGAGAGAGAGAGAGAGAGAGAGAGAGAGAGAGAGAGAGAGAGAGAGAATTTCAGTGTACCATGTAAATTCAGGAGCTTAGACACAGAGACATTTCACCTCCTACCCTTTTTTTTTTTCTCTCTCTTTTCTTTCCTTTCTTTTTTTCCCACCCTGTTGACATTTCGAACCGCGGACACTCGGCACACACAGACAGCTGCTGACCATCACTCCAGCGGCTCAAGGTTCGGATCACTGGCCATTGTTACTGATTCCTGCTTCTACGGTTCAAGTTCACCGCCATTACAATGTTAGGAATAAGTTAAGTTTTTTTTTTTCATTTTTTGTTTTTCTCTTTTATCTACGTTGTTCCATGTTTGCTTATTTATTTGTTTTATTTCTTCCATGTTTTGTATTTTCTTTTACTCTTTTTTTTTGTCTTTCATTCTTTTTTTTTTTTTGTTCTTTTCTTGCTAATGTCATTTTAATCTAGTTTCAATTATTTTTTTGTTTCATTCTGATTCATTTTTTTCGTTTATTTTCATTATATTTCTTTTTGTTCAGTTTTGTAGTATTTTCTTTTCATATCGTTTCATTTTATTATAATTTTTCTTGTTATCTTGTTATTTTCTTCTTTGTATCGTTTTTATTGGCGGTGTTTCTTGTTCTTGACATACTCTGTGTTCCTGCTTTCCCTTCCTGTTTCTTAATTCTTTATTCTTACTTATTTTCTTCACCTCGAGCAAAACTTTTAAATCGGATTGAAAGAGTAAAAATATATATATAAAAAATAATTAAAAAGAAAAAAAAAACTGCTTGAAATGAAACTATCAACACAAGATGAGAAGAAGAAGAAGAAGAAGAAGAAGAAGAAGAAGAAGAAGAAGAAGAAGAAGAAGAAGAAGAAGAAGAAGAAGAAGAAGAAGAAGAAGAAGAAGAAGAAGAAGAAGAAGAAGAAGAAGAAGAAGAAGAAGAAGAAGAAGAAGAAGAAGAAGAAGAAGAAGAAGAAGATCAACAACAATAACAACAACAACAACAACAACAACTAAAGGAACAGAATACTACTACTACTAAAGGAACTACTACTACTACTACTACTACTACTACAACTACTAAAAAATACCACAAAAAAAAGGGAGAAGAAAAATAACAATAATAAAGCCAAAGAAAAAGAAAAAAAGGAAAAAATAAGGGAAGAAAACGAAATAAGAAAAAAAAAGAAAAGAAAAGAAGAGAAAGAGGATAAGAAGATAAAAAAGACCACTAGCATGCACCACAGACCAGAGAACAGCAAGTCTTGGTCTGAAAAATGCACCTCGCACCGATTGGTCTGTGTTTAATCTCCAGCCTGACGAAATATATCCCATCAGAGGCAGCCAACAGGTGAAGGTAAGACACGGACAGGTAAGAGCAGGTGAGTACAGGTGAATGGCACACGCACACACGCACGCACACACAAGAAGAGTTTATACCAGAGAGAGAGAGAGAGAGAGAGAGAGAGAGAGAGAGAGAGAGAGAGAGAGAGAGAGAGAGAGAGAGAGAGGGAGGTCTAATCCCCAATCAATGACTCATTCTCATTACTTCAATTCCAATCAGTTTCCAATTTCTCAATCTGTCAACTCGATGAATATTTCCGCTCCTCTAATCCTCCTCCAATCACTCCTCAGCTAATCCCCCCTCCTCCTCCTCCTCCTCCTCCTCCTCCTCCTCCTCCTTCTCCTCCTCCTTCTTTGGTTTCTTCTTCTCCATTCAAGTAATTTCTCTATTTTCACTTATCTCGTTTTCGTTGTTTATGCTCATGCTTCCCCCCCCTCTCTCTCTCTCTCTCTCTCTCTCTCTCTCTCTCTCTCTCTCTCTCTCTCTCTCTCTCTCTCTCTCTCCACACCAAAACCTGTGAATACGCCCATCTGATATTTAGAGAGAGAGAGAGAGAGAGAGAGAGAGAGAGAGAGAGAGAGAGAGAGAGAGAGAGAGAGAGAGAGAGAGAGAGAGAGAGAGAGAGAGAGAGAGAGAGAATGTTTATGTATATCAGCATACTTAGGCGCGCGCGCGCGCGTGTGTGTGTGTGTGTGTGTGTGTGTGTGTGTGTGTGTGTGTGTGTGTGTGTGTGTGTGTGTGTGTGTGTGTGTGTGTTTGACTAAATGATGGTGACATGTAAGTGTTTCCATGGCGTGTACCAAGCTGTGTGTGTGTGTGTGTGTGTGTGTGTGTGTGAGAGTGGGCGCGTACATTTGTGGGTACGTGCGTGTGTGGTGGTGGTGGTGGTGGTGGTAGTGCTATAAAAAAATAGTAAAGAGGACTGCTCAAAAAAATATTAATCCGTTAAGACAAATTAATAAAGATAGTTGGAGAAATTATTAAAATGTCTATAGTAATGACAGTAGTAGTAGTAGTAGTAGTAGCGATAACAATAATAATAATAATAGTAGTAATAAAAATAAAAACAGCAATAACAATGTACAAAAAAAAAAGAAAAAAAAAAAAACTAACACCTAAATTAACACACACACACACACACACACACACACACACACACACACACACACACACACACAGCAAGACACTCCAGTAAATTCACAGGTTGATACAATTAGTCAGCCTTTTCTCCCAGCTTTCATAACCATCCCGGCAATTAAGTAGTGCGTGCCATTAACAACCTCTGATTAATTGGCCCTTTACCTATAAATTACCTGCAGTGATTTGTGGTTACCTGTGATTTACTACACCTTAGTGATTTATAACCAGGTGAGCAAACAATTAATTAAGCTTTTGCATTTTGTTAGCCTTAAACGATACTATTTTTTTTGTGCAAGGAAGATACGTTCTGATTTATTTAAGGTTCATCTTGTTTTTATTTTGAAGTTCAGATATAAGAGGGGACATATAAGGAAGGTAGAAGGGAGAAATATAAAGAAATGTCTAACTTACATTTTTATGGTCTGCGATGAAGATAAACTGTGATTTATTTTAGCTTCATTTTTTTTTTTAGTCTAGGTTTTAAATGTAAGAGCAAAGAAATATATGAAAAGTGCAGGAATATAAGAAATTAACAGTCTAACCTACATTTTGTGTCGTCTGAAAGGAAGATTTATTTCAGCTCACTTTAATTTTAGTTTAAGGTTCAGATATAAAAACAAACAAAAAAAAAAAAACACGAAAAATAAAAGAACTTAGGAACATAAAAAAAATTAAAGAAAATATCCTAAGTTAAATGAATCTTGGAATGAATAAAAAATACAACTTAACAGAAATGAATGAATAAAATACAACCTAGAAATGATGAATGTTCCTCCCTCACAAAAAAAAAAAAAAAAAAAAAAAAAAGAAAAGAAAAAAGCCCACGAGAACAAAAATGAAGCAGCAAACAAGCCACCGGGCCTACACGTGGCGGCCATGAATAAAACATGTCTGTCTGTATCCCCCTGTGATCTCCGTCCATAAGTAGATCCAGTGTTCTTTTAAAAGGCTTCCTATTGACTATGATGTAACAATAACAATAGCCTTTACAAATATAATAGTTTTGTTATCTGTAAATAATCTTTTTCTTTCTGTACAATAGGATGAGTTTAAATTTAATGTTTGTTTTTTTGTTTTCCTGTATTTTAAAGCCGTAAACAATATATTCTTACTAACTTGCTCTCATTTATGTTATTAATTTATATTTATACGTGTCGAGCAGGCTGGCAAAGGGCAAAAATAGAAAAAAAGAGGAAAAGGCTCCTTTAATTTGTTGCTTCCAAAAAGGTAAGTGAAAAAAATGCAATAACAAAATAATAATAGTGTTTGGTGATTAATTCCAGAGATGATTTGGTGCTCTCTTTCGTTTTCCTTATTGATATTGTATTTTTAAGGCTACTTATTCACTTCAGTCTTCAAATATTTATGATAACTAAAATAAACAAATAAATAAATAAATGATAACTAAATAAAAATACCTATACGAGTAAAATATTTATACATTTCTTTTTTATATATATACAAGTCCTATCTATTCTCTCTCATACAAAAACAGAATAGAAAAAAATCGAAGTTCATTATACCAAACATCAAAGATATTCACAAACATATACCCCCTCCCCCCCCCAAAAAAAAATAAATAAAATAAAATAAAACAGCTACAAAAATAGTCAGTTACATTGAATCAGTACCATTATCAATACTGTAACCTTCAAACACACAAGGAATAATAATGAACGAAAAAAAAAATAAATAAATAAAAAAATCACAATACGATACGAACGATCTAATTCCTTATCCCAAGTGCACGCATAAGGTGTTAGATCCCCTGTGAATGAGGTTAAGAAGTTCAGTGGTGTTGGGCGCTATCTGATCCTCCTTAGCGTGGCAGGTGGACTGAGGCGAGGCAGGTAAATAATGTAGATGAGCCGTGCCTCCCTCCACTAACAAGGTAGCAGCATTGGATTCTATAAGTGGGGCAATCAAGTCTCCAAAATCCCTTATCTTAGTGTTCGATCCTGTTAAAGACGATCTGATACTCTTCTCATTCGCTTCGTCTTATTGCTCCTTCTCCTGGTTCCTCTTCTTCCTCTTTCACCTCTTCCTCTTCCTCTTCCTCCTCCTCCTCTCTCGATTCCTTCTTGAGGAGTATTTAATCCCCTTCTGAAAACCCGATTATTCTTTGTCGTTTTTTGCGATAACCCGGGATGCTAAGGGCGTGAGATTTTCTCCTCTCTCTCTCTCTCTCTCTCTCTCTCTCTCTCTCTCTCTCTCTCTCTCTCTCTCTCTCTCTCTCTCTCTCTCTCTCTCTTGTTTCCTTCCCATCCTTACTTTTCGTTCTGTTCCTTCGCTCTCTCTCACTCTCAGAAGAAGAAGAAGAAGAAGAAGAAGAAGAAGAAGAAGAAGAAGAAGAAGAAGAAGAAGAAGAAGAAGAAGAAGAAGAAGAAGAAGAAGAAGAAGAAGAAGAAGAAGAAGAAGAAGAAGAAGAAGAAGAAGAAGAAGAAGAAGAAGAAGAAGAAGAAGAAGAAGAAGAAGAAGAAGAAGAAGAAGAAGAAGAAGAAGAAGAAGAAGAAGAAGAAGAAGAAGAAGAAGAAGAAGAAAGAACAACAACAACAACAACAACAACAACAACAACAACAACAACAACAACAACAACAACAACAAAAAAAAAAGAGAAAACACACACGTGAACACACACACAAAAAAAAATTATATATATATGAAATTAGCAGCAAGAAGAGGAAGAGGAAGAGAAAGAGGCGACGCGGACGGACTGGAGAGGGGGAGGGCGAGGGAGGGCAGAGGGATGGAGAAGTGTGCGCCCGGTCAAGTAATAATAATAAGATTTGAGTGCTGAGCTTAATCTGTGGCGGTCCTCGTGAGTGGCGCCGCGGTGCAACACTCACAGACACCCACAACAATTTTACATTCGATATGGTGTTCAGCCGTGTGTGTGTGTGTGTGTGTGTGTGTGTGTACCTCTGTCTCTCTCTCTCTCTCTCTCTCTCTCTCTCTCTCTCTCTCTCTCTCTCTCTCTCTCTCTCTCTCTCTCTCTCTGTCTTTCCTCTGATTGCTCGTTTTTTTTTTTTTTTCGATTTGTTTTCTTTTTTTTTTATCTCTGTTTATGCTGCTATTTTCATCTGTTTATCTCTCTCTCTCTCTCTCTCTCTCTCTCTCTCTCTCTCTCTCTCTCTCTCTCTCTCTCTCTCTCTCTCTCTCTCTCTCTCTCTCTTCTCCTCTCTCTCTCTCTCTCTCTTTCCTTCACTCTCTATGCCATACCCTTTGTCCTCCTCCTCCTCCTCCTCCTCTTCCTCCTCCTCCACCTCCCTCTATTCTCTCAAAAGGACACTATTTCTTTTTTTTTTCCTTTTTGTCTTCCTGCCCACCCTTGTGTTTTTACTTTTCGTTTCGTTTGTTTAGTTGATTCCCGCACGTTTCCCACAAGTGTTCGCCTCGTGTTCTGTATTTCTTCGTTCATTATCGATCGGTGGATTTCAAAGGTAGTATTAATTTGTATTCTTTCTGTATGTATTTTTCTTTTTTTTTGTTTGTGTGTGTGTTTGGTGAGATTGTTTATTTATTTATTTTTTTTTTGTTTTCCTTATCATGTTTTCACCTTTTGTCACCTTATTTAGTTTTTTTTTCATCGTATTTTATTAGATATTCATACATTACTAACATATTTCTATCTAATTAACCCATTTTCTAGTCACAATACTTCAAAACGACTCTCCTTTGTATAATTATCTTCTGCTTTCATCAGTCTTATTGTTAATCTTTCCTTCATACTTATTTGAGTTATTTTAGAGTATTTCTTATCACTTTATTCTTTTACGTATACAAAAAAACAAAAACAAAAAACAAAAAAACAAATGACAATCTAAATCACACAATCTCTACATTAATTTCAAAAGTACAGATTGCCAACACCTTCCTCTCTTTTTTTATATTCCTCTCCTTTATGTTCTCCCTCTCTCCTCTTCCTTCCTCTTCTTTATTCTTTCCTATATTCCCCTCCTCTTATGTTCTCTCTTCTTTATATTCTCATACATTCCTTCTTCTCTTATATTCCCTCTTCTTTATGCTTTAATATTCTCCTCCTTTCTCTCCTTATATTCCTTCCTCTTCTCGCTCTGCTCTTACATCACTCTTCTTTATCCTCCTATACTCCTTCCTCTCGCGTCTCCAGTAATCTGCAGTGCGTTGTGTCGTCTATAGCGGAGCGATGACGACAGGGGTATCGAATGTCCTATGCCACGCCACAATAGGATTCGATTCCAAGTATAAGGGATTTGACCCCTCGCGGCCACACTTCTTACGTTTCCGAGGGGGATTAAAAAAAGGCACGTCGCGGGAGAGCATGTGGTGGGGGTCAGGTGGGGGGGACAGGTGGGTAGGTGGGGTAATTTACACTTATTTTGATAGGTGAAGGGGGAGGAGTGGGAGGAAGAGAGGGTAGGAGGTAGGGACGCGACGGAGGAAGGTAGGGATGGAGGAGAGTGAGGGAGAAGGGAGGTAAGAAGGGAAGGAAGGAAGGGGAGGAGAGAGGGAGGAAGGTAGGTAGGAGGGAAGGAAGTGGAGGAAGTGGAGGAAGGGAAGGGAGGGGGGAGGAAGGGAAGAAAAGGTTGACCATTCTCTCTCTCTCTCTCTCTCTCTCTCTCTCTCTCTCTCTCCTCTCTCTCTCTCTCTCTCTCTCTCTCTCTCTCTGTTTCAGGAAATCTGTCCAGTTTTTTCTCAGAATGTCGGGTTTTCGTTTTTCCTTTTTAATCTTTCTCTCTCTTTAAATATTTTTCTTGAATGCGTATCTGATTTGTTGTTGTTCGCCTCTCTCTCTCTCTCTCTCTCTCTCTCTCTCTCTCTCTCTCTCTCTCTCTCTCTCTCTCTCCTCTCTCTCTCTCTCTCTCTCTCTCTCAATAATTTACAACCTCAATATATCTTCTAACGATCACAACGGTCAATAATTCCTCCTTCCTTCCTATTTAATATCCTTCTTCCTTTCTTCTCTCTTCCTATAATCCTCATGTTTATCAGTGAATCGTACCCTCGTCCCTTTCTTATTTCCTTCCTCTCATTTGTAATCCCCAACGGTCAGTTAATTATTCATTTTCATATTTCTCTTCTCTCCTTCATTATATCAATCAGTAATGTTTCTTTTCTTTCTTTTCTTCTCCCATCTTCATTCCTTACTTTCGTCTTTCATTCATTTCTTCACTTCCTTCCTTTACTTCATTAGTTTACTCTTTCTTTTTTTTCATTTCTTTCTTCTCTATTTAAAAAACCAGTGATTTTTTTTAAGCTCTTCCCTTCCTCCTTCATTCTTCCCTTCCTTCCTTTCTTCCTTCATTAGTTTTCAATTTTAACCTTAGCAATCATTAACACCTTCCCCTCTTCCTTCCTTCCTTCCTTCCTTTCTTCCGTGTTTCCTTTTCGCTTTCAACATCTTAAAACAACCAACATATTTCTTTTTATTCCTCCTTTCCTTCCATCCTTCCTTCTTTCCTTTCTTCCACACACCCACGCATCCCTCCTCCTCCTCTCCATCCTGAAAAAAATCAACATCAACTGGTCAATCCATCCTCTCTTCATCCTTCAACTTTCCCTCCTTCACTGTGACCTTTGACCTGACCTGGCGAAGCTGTGTAACACTTTGTCAGGCGGTCAGCCAGTCAGTGTCAGGCGGCGGTGATTTGTTGGTGCCAGCTGATGATGTGTGTTGGGTGACGAGGCAGAAATGGAGGCAGGGAGAAGAGGAAGGGAAGGGAAGAGAAGGGAAGGGAAGAGAAGGGAAGAGAAGAGAAGAGAAGGGAAGAGAAGGGAAGGAAGAAGGACGGGAAGGAGAGGGTTGGTTGGCTGGTCATTGTCTGTTCAAGGGGGTGAAGGAAGAGGAGGTATTGGTGGTGGAGGAGGAGGAGGAGGAGGAGGAGGAGGAGGAGGAGGAGGAGGAGGAGGAGGAGGAGGAGGAGGAGGAGGAGGAGGAGGAGGAGGAGGAAAGATGCGAAAGATTTGGATAAAAAGCACGACGAATGAGAGAGAGAGAGAGAGAGAGAGAGAGAGAGAGAGAGAGAGAGAGAGAGAGAGAGAGATTGCTATCTAAGCTTTTAAAGTGACGCCGTGACAGGGAATAGTGGAAAAGTCAGTCTCTCTCTCTCTCTCTCTCTCTCTCCTCTCTCCTCTCTCTCTCTCTCTCTCTCTCTCTCTCTCTCTCTCCCAATAATTTACAACCTCAATATATCTCCCACAATTTGAATAAACAACTCTAATAACTGTCCTTATCAATTTCGCGGTTAGGGAAATGGTATTCTGGCAACATTTACGATCGACCGCCTCGTTATCAGCTCGATTTATTTCCCATTCACTGCCCCCTTAATGTCCTTCACGATTTTACAAGTTTCCCCTTAATAATAACTCATCCCTCGTTTTCTTCTCACCGCGCGCGTCAGGGAAAACGGGTCCGCACTGCAGCAAAGAAAATGGGTAGAATTGTTGTGTTTTTTTTATTGGCGAAGGTATTAAAAGTGGGTATTTTTCGTTGGTTTTGGCGTAAGAGGTCAGGAAGGGTCAAGGAGAAGGGGAGATAGGATGAGATTGGTCTTTATGAGTAGTACTTTCACACACACTTAAGCAGCTCTTTGTGATAACTGTAAAAAGTGTGAAAAAAAAAAAAGAATGAGGGAGAGAGACTGATGTATATGATGTAGTACTGTTGGTGGTGGTGGTGGTAGCTGTAGTTGTTGTTAAAGTAGTAGTAGTAGTAGTAGTAGTAGTAGTAAATAAATTGTTACTTGAAGAGTATGTTGTTGTTCTGTTTTATATTAGAAAGACAAGATCAAGAGCTATAAATAAAGAGAGAGAGAGAGAGAGAGAGAGAGAGAGAGAGAGAGAGAGAGAGAGAGAGAGAGAGAGAGAGAGAGAGAGAGAGAGAGAGAGAGAGAGAGAGAGAGAGAGAGAGAGAACAAATAAATAACACAGCCACTAACTGCCTGCCTCCATAAAAGCAAGACGTGAAATCAACACTGTAATCAAATTATGTTCTCCTTTTGTGTTGTTGTTGTTGTTGTTGTCGTTGTCGTTGTTGTTGATGATGTTTTCTTCCTTCTCCTTCCCTTCCTCCTTTTCCTCTTCTTCATCATCTTTTCTTCTTTCTTCCTCTGCATTTTTTTTTTTATTAATGTTCTTTTATTTCTTCTATTGTTGCTACTTCGATAAATATCTCCTTTTCTTTTTTCCTTCTTCTTCTTCTGTTTCTTCTTTGATGCCATATGTATATATTGTCGTTACTATAGTAGTAGTAGTAGTAGTAGTAGTAGTAGTAGTAGTAGTAGTAGTAGTAGTAGTAGTATCACCGACTACTCTTCTAGGTTCATATTTCTTCTTTTATTCTTATTTCATCTATGTATTCTCCTTTCTCCTCTCCCTTCCTCTCCCTTCACTTCTACTTCTCGTTTCACTTGATGCCAAATGGTCTTATGATAGTTACATAAGTAGTAGTAGTATCAGTAGGAGGAGTAGTAGCAGTAGATGTTGTTAGAAGTGCTGTGTTTATCGTTGTTGTTGTTGTTGTTGTTGTTGTTGTTGTTGTTGGTAGTGGGGGTGGTGGTTGATGCTTCAGGATCTGGTCGCCCTGATTAATACTCCTCACGTTCAGGAATCCTACCGAAGGACACGGAATGCCCAGGAAGGATCCGGGACTGTAGAAAAAAAAGAGGGAATATCAAGACCACCACCACCACCACCACCACCACTACCACTGCCGCTACCCACCATAATAATAAAGACATAATATAAAAAAACGAGCAACAAAAAACGGATCCTAGAGAGAAAACGGGTCAAGGCGAAAAGGTACGACTTAGACAAATAAAAAAAAAAAAGAGAAAAAAAAAAACTAATAATATAGAATAATTAGAAGAGTAAAAAATAACTTAGACTAAAAGTAGAATAATAATAATAATAAACAGGAATGATGAAAAATAGTGGAAAGTTAATGATTTTTTTATTGCCAGTAACTGTTTTGTTTTTTGTTGTAATTAACGGAAAATGTTCCATGTGATTACCTTCTTCCTGTTTGTTCATTTTTATATTCTTGCTTAATTTCCTTGTTTAGTTTTTGTATTAATTAACAGTATTTATTTATTTTTTCTTTCTCTTAGTTCTTGTTCTTATTCCTCTTTATTGTTTTTCTTTTATTATCCTTTTCTTACTTACAATACTGAGTTCAAGAAAGAAAATAAACTAGTATAGGTATAGACCACACACACACACACACACACACAAACACACACACACACACACACACATTATACTAGTTGATGGTCTGTACATGATTCGTGTCTCCTTGTGTACGTGTGTGTGTGTATGTACGTATCTTTGCTCCTCCATAATGTGTACATATATTTACGTACACATTACTACTTTGTTAATGTTCGCGAGGCCAAAAGTAAACAGGTAAACTTTTATTTGTATTGTTGTTATGATTATTTAGCACGTGTTGGGAACCTTAGAGCGGGACAGGTATGCTTTCTCTCTCTCTCTCTCTCTCTCTCTCTCTCTCTCCTCTCTCTCTCTCTCTCTCTCTCTCTCTGGACCAGTTTCTTTTCTCCATGTTATATATTTTACTATCTCAGGTTTTTATTATTCTCTTTACTCTTTCTTCGTTACTTCTACTTTTATTTACATTTATTTGTTTATTTACTTGATTCCGTTTTTATTGATTCTGTTGCTTTCCTGTTCTTATTTTTTTCTTCTATGTGTTGTTAAAATGACTTTCTCTCTCTCTCTCTCCTCTCTCTCTCTCTCTCTCTCTCTCTCTCTCTCTTCTCTCTCTCTCTCTCTCTCTCTCTCTCATCTTAACGAGTCTCCGCAACAAATAATAAAGTTCTCCAGCTCACCAATTCGCTCATTCACAAGCAGTCCGGGTACGTTAGCGGATACCTACAGATTTCCGGATTAACAGAGGTGTCCGTCCCGCCATGAAACCGGATCCGCTAAGTATTTGTCCCACAGCGTAACCGGATCCCACTTGGACGTCACCTGATTTCGGATAAAAAAGGTGGTTTACCAGGAACAGGTGTCCGGATAAGTGGAAATTCGGTTAGGTCCGTGTCCGGTTGAGTTCGGTTTAAGCAAGGGATGGTTTTTTGATGTACGATAGTTTGTGTTTATGTGATTTTTTTTCTTATTTATTTATTGTTCTTTGTTCTTTGTCTTATTTATTTGTTCCTGTTCATATTCTGCATTCCAAAGTGTGTGTGTGTGTGTGTGTGTGTGTGTGGTGTGTGTGTGTGTGTGTGTGTGTGTGTGTGTGTGGTGTGTGTGTGTGTGTGTGTGTGTGTGTGTGTGTGAGTGTGTGTGTGTGTGGCCTCTTCAATTACTGTTTGCTTTCTTCTCTTAACCTTTTTATCATATTTCCTCCTCTTCCTCTTCTTCGTCCTCCTTCACCTCTTCTCCTTCTTACTTTCATTCCTTCTTTTTATCTTATATTTATTGTAGCTTCTGTTTTCCTTTATATTCATCATCTAGTAATTGTTATTTGTTTCCTCTTCCTCCTTTTGTTCTTATCGTTACTTTTTTTCTATTTTTTTTTTCTATTTTTGTAATTTTGTTTTGTGTCTTCCTCATCTCCCTCCTTTATCATCTTTTCTTTTTAGTATTTTTATTTCTGGTTTTTAATAGTCTTGTATTTGTATGTATTTCCTCCTCTCTTCTTTATCTTCCTTCTCTATTTGTTTCTCCCCGTCTTCTTTCCTCCTTTCTTCCAATAACTGGCTATGTTTTCTTTTCTTTTCTTTTTGTATTCATCTACTAATGTTCTCTAATGAGTTCTTTCTCTTCTTCTTTTTCTTCCTCCTCTTTCTCTTCATTTTACTCTTCTCTTCTTTTTACTACAATTTTTTTATATTCGCAGTTTCCTCTCTTCTCTTTCTCTTCCTTCTGTTCATCTTGTCTTTTTCGTATTATCATTTCCATGCCGTCTTTTTTTCTTTTTCTTCTTATTCCTCTACTCGTATTCCTCGTTTGTTCTCTTCTCCTTCTTTCCTCTTATTCCTCTACTTCTCCTCTTCGTATTCTCGTTTCTAACTTCTCTTTTTTTCTAATTCATCATCTTCCATTTTTCATTTCTTCTCTTCCTCTCATCCTCCTTCCTTTTTATCTCTTCCCCTCCTCTTCGTATTACCGTTTCTCTCTCCTCTCCTGTACTTCACTCCTCGTTCTCTTCTCTTGATTTACTCACCAAAATCACCCACAATATACTTTTATAAGCAGCTCGAGCCCTTGAGATTTAAAACATATGCATAAGTAAATGAAGAAGTAAATAAATAAGAGTGTGTCTCACTTATCATAGTTTTCCTCGTTCGTGTTTAGTCTTTCCTGCCTCGCCACCTGCTTTGTGAAGGAATAAGTGAGGGAATGTGCACTTCAGATTTGTAAGTATATTTGTAGTAGTAGTTGTTTTTGTTTTTATGTTTGTTTGTTTTTTATCGAAGTGCACTTTTTTCGTCTTCTTATTATTAGTAGTATTGTTATTATTATATCTTATTGCTTTTATATATTTTTTTTCTCGTTTTCAGATTTTTTTTTATATTTTTTTTATGATAACTTTTCTTCTTCTCATTCTTCTTATTGCGTCTCACTTTTCTTCTTCCATTTCTTCTTCTTCTGTCTTCTTCTTCTTCTATCATTTCTATTATCATCAAACATAATCAGCAGAGCACACACACACACACACACACACACACACACACACACACACACACACACACACACACACACACACACACACACCAGGCAAGAGATGGGGGTTGAGAGAGAGAGAGAGAGAGAGGAGAGAGAGAGAGAGAGAGAGAGAGAGAGAGAGAGAGAGAGAGAGAGAGAGAGAGAGAGAGAGAGAGAGAGTTGGTTTGATTGCATACCACTGTCAGTCTCCTCTCTGAAATTCCACAAAAGATGTACTCCTCTCTCTCTCTCTCTCTCTCTCTCTCTCTCTCTCTCTCTCCTCTCTCTCTCTCTCTCTCTCTCTGAAATTATATTCTAGACGGTTTTTACCTTTCTGTTTATCTTCGTCGCCTTTGAATCAACCTTTTCTCTCCCCCAATAAGAATCTTTGTTTATTCTTGCAATGATCCAGCCAGATAATAATTCAGGATATATTTTGACCCTGCCAGTACTACTACTATTATTATTATTATTATTATTATTATTATTATTATTATTATTATTATTATTGTTATTGTTAGTGGGTGGTTTGTGAAAGTTAGATCTTAAAGTGTGTTGAAATGGTTGTTAGATGACTTGTGAAGTGGTAGTAGTAGTGGTTGTTGTTGTGGCTGTGGTGGTGGTGGTGGTGGTGGTGGTGGTGGTGGTGGTGGTAGTAGTAGTAGTAGTAGTAGTAGTAGTAGTAGTAGTAGTAGTAGTAGTAGTAGTAGTAGTTGGTAGTAGTAGTAGTAGTAGTAGTGACAATAAAAATATGAAAATGCATATAATTTCATTTTAAGTAGAAGGAATATGAAAAAAAAACGTGTAATTAAGGTAAATATAATAATTACAAACACACAAATAAGTGTTTAGATAGAAGGCGGAATTGTGAAACGTACACACACAAAAAAAAAAAAAAAAAATAGAGAAGAGTAATTCAAGTAGGAAATGAAAGAAAAATAACTTTTGTTAGTAAGAAGTTTCGTCTTTTGGGGAAGAAAAATAAGCAAATGAAAAATCACTAATATTATTTGTAAACACAAATAAAAGTTTCTCTAATCGACAACTAAAGACACAAAAATCATCTTCTTACAAACCTCTTGAATCTCTGCCACACACAAAACACACAAAACTGAGGCTCTTAATGAATCTTAAACCAGAACCAAGCGTACAAACAGAAAGTCAAAAAAAATATAAATAAATAATAATAATAATAAATAAATAAATAAATAAATAAATAAATAGATAAATAAATAAATAAATAAGAAAATAAACAAATAAAAAAAACAATAAATAAATAAATAAAATAAAATAAGGTAAAATAAATAAATAGATAAATAAATAATAAATAAAAATAAAATAAGATAAAATACATAATCTCCAAAATTACCCCAGAAAAAACGCACTCAATTCTCTTTATAAGAACTCCTGAACTTAAACAAAACACACAATGCAGGCACAGTAATGACATGCTCTTTTCACCAACAATCTGTCCAAAACTGCTGAATCCCTGCAAAAAATAACAGCAAAAACACGCAAAACGCACTCTAGCACAACCCTCAAACCAAACCAGGGACAGAAATGCAGAAAGAACGGGAACTCGAACAGAAAATTCTTGAATCTCTGGAGAAATACCTGCAAATTCACACAAAGTGGCCTCTAACTTAACCTCAGACTTAGCCAGGGACGAAAGGGAAACACAGACAGATCGCCTCAACAATTACCTTCACACACACAGGCGAAAGAAAAACTTGAATCTCTGAATAAATAACAGGCACACACACACACACACACACACACACACACACACAGAACAGACTACCCTAACCCTGAAACGTAGACAAAACAGAAAAAAAAAAGACAAATTCACTCTTGTAACAATAACTCACCGAAATTCTCGAATCCCTGGGAAAAAAAAAGAAGAAAATCAACAAAAACACACAAAATAAACTACAGCAAGACCTCAAAAAGACACAGACTAATTCTCTTAACAATAAAGAAAAAAAAAAATGAAGAAAAAAACAACACTACTTCCAACAACTCAACGGCCAACCACAATGCACCACCACCACCACCACCACCACCACCACTAGCACCCTTGGCGACGAAAACGAGTACTCAGAGACGCCTCCACGGGCTGTATCAATTTATCCTTCGTGTTCTGGGCGTGATACAAGCGCTGCCTCCGCCCGACACAGCCACGAGCATATAAACCGCAAATGTTGAGTGTTGGGTACCCGAGTGAAAACCTTGGTCTCGTCACTCTCTGTCCGGCGTAGCTCAGGGGGGGAATCTTGGTAGAGAGCCCCATGTTGCCTTGCAGTTTAAGGGACATGATTCTCTCGTGTGCTGTGTGGTGGTGGTGGTGGTGGGTGGTGGTGGTATTGCTATCAGGCGGTGTTGGTTCTGGCGTTTTGTTTTTGATGTTATTGTTGTTGATGTTGTTGTTATGCTTGTTCTCTCTCTCTCTCTCTCTCTCTCCTCTCTCTCTCTCTCTCTCTCTCTCTCTCTCTCGTATGTGTATGTGTGTGTGTGTGTGTGTGTGTGTTACAGCTGTTGTTTTTTGGTGTTATTGTTATTATTCTTGTCCTTATTGTTGTTGTTACTCTTATTATTACAATTATCTTTTTATCATTGGTGTTGTTAAGAGGTTTAAGTAAGAAATATATAGAAAAAAAATTTTAATGCATTAGTTATTATTTATTTTCACTTCAGGGAGAAAAATATTAAGGATATTTATAATCGTTTCTTCTTTTCTCTTCGTTTTTTTTGATCCTCCTCCTCCTCCTCCTCTTCCTCCTCCTCTTCGTCCTCCTTCTCCTCTTCCCGCTTTTCTTATTCTAACTATTATCTTTCCCACTGCTATTCCCATTTCATCAGTTCTATTATTATTTCCTCCATTTGAAAGATAACACATGAAAAAAAGATAAACAAAAGAAAAAAAAAGAAAAAAAAAAGGGAAAATAAGACTGGGATGTAAAGGGAGCTGTAAGAAATTAGTAAACAAGACAATAAAAAGACAATTAACCTAAAAAAGAAAAAGGAGAGGAAGAAAACGAGGAAAAGCAAGACAGGCATTCAGGTTAAATAAAACAAAGTAAAATAAAGACCATTAAACATTACCTGAGAAAGAAACTAATTAGGTGAAGGCAGAGAGTTGTTACCTGTGAGTGGTGTGGACAGGTGAGACAGAGACAGACAGAGAGAGAGAGAGAGAGAGAGGAGAGAGAGAGAGAGAGAGAGAGAGAGAGAGAGAGAGAGAGAGAGAGAGAGAGAGAGAGAGAGAGAGAGAGAGAGAGAGAGAGAGAGAGAGAGAGAGAGAGAGAGAGAGAGAGATTGTATATATAAAAATCAAATATCTCCTTCCTAATTATCAGTCCCTTTTCTTTCCTTCCTTCCTTCATTCCTTTTTCTTTTTTCCTTCCTTCCTTTCTACCTTTCTTTCTCTTATCTTACTTATGTCCTCCTCTTGTCCTATTTTCCTCTTTTCTTCTGTTTTCTGTTTAATTTCTCACTTGGAAAAATATAGAAAATAAGAAAGAGAAGAAAATGGATGAAAACGAAAGGCAGAATAGTATGCAAAGGAGAAAGAATGGAGAGACAGAGAGACAGATAAAAAAAAGATAAAAAAAAGATAAAAAGTAACAAGATGCATAAAAAGAAAGAAATAAATAAAGAAAGAAAAAAAGGAAGAAAGAGAATGACAATTACATGTAGAAGAGAAGAAACATACACAGCGATAATTAAAATAAAGAGAGGAAGGAAGACATAAGCAAGAAAAAAAAAATAACAAAGATGCATAACAAGAAAGAATGAAAGAAAGACAGAATGACACGCAAAAGAGAAGACACATAGAAAGACAGAGATAATAAAAAAAAACACACAGAAAGACGAAAATAGTAAAATTAAAGAAGAAAATTAGAAAGATCACAAAGCAGAAAGAATATGAGAAAAAAAAAAAGTTGATGAAATTCTTGGTAGAAAACGAAGAAAAGAACAAAAGGAGGAGGAGGAGGGGGAGGAGGAGGAGGAGGAGGAGGAGGAGACAAACCAGCACTTAAGGCCGGAATAATTAAAGCTTTAGGGAAGATTACTCAAAAGAGATAAAAAAATATTTGTTTATTTTGCATCACTCTGTACTTCCCGTTATTCTCTCTTTATCTCTCTTTCTTTATTCTTTTCCGTTTCCATTCTCTTTCGTTTCTCTCTTCTTCCTCTCCTATCTCCTATGTTTCTTTTATTTATGTCTCTATTGTTTGTTTATAATCTCTATGCTTCTATTAATTTAATCTCTACAACAACAACAACAACAACAACAACAATTTCTACTACTACTACTACTACTACTACTACTACCACCACTACTACCACCACCACCACCACTGCTATCACCTCCTCCCTCTTCCTCCTTACGTTCATTTTTTAACTCCCTGTCCACCTCTTCCTCCTCCTCCTCCTCCTCCTCCTCCTCGGACCATCCCTCTCATCTCAGTTCTTTCCTAACTCCACCATCCCTCCTCCTGCTTCTCCTCCTCCTCCTCCTCCCCCTCCCGCCGCGCCCCCTGAGGTCAGCTCGCCTCATCACCATGCCGCGGATGCTACCCTCATAAACCCTGTGAAGTGAGGAACCTGCATGCCCTCTCACCCTGCTGTAACCCTCACACCACACTCTCCTCTCCTCTCCTCTCTTCCTACGCTTCCTTCTACTTTCCTCGCATTTTTTTCTCTTCTTTTCATATTTTTTTCTATTTTTTATATACTCTTCTTTCTCTATGCTTCTTTTCCTCTCCTGTCTTTGCTTTTCTTTTCTTCTTCTTTCTTTTTTTTTAATGTATTTGTGCACTCTTTTTTTCTTTCTATGCTTCTTCTTCTCGTTTCCTCTTCTTATTTCCTCTCTTCTCTTTCGTTCATACTTTCTAATGGTTCTCTAATGTATCTGTTTGCTCCTCTTCTCTTTCTGTGTCTAATCTTCTCTTCTCCTCTTCCTTCTCCTTTTCTTTCATATTTTTTTTTTATGTATTTGTAAACTCTTCTCTTTCTACGGCTTCTTCTCTCTCCTGTTCTGTTTCTTTCATTCCATACTTTATTATTTTTTTGTTGTCCTTTTGTATTTTGTTTTGTTTCATTTTCTCTCTCTCACATGTACTATATTTGTTATTGCACGGTCCTCTCTCTCTCTCTCTCTCTCTCTCTCCTCTCTCTCTCTCTCTCTCTCTCTCTCTCTCTCTCTCTCTCTCTTCTTCTTCTTCTTCTCTCCTCTCCCTTTTCTTATATTGCTTCTTCTTCTACTTCTTTCATATCCTGTTATCTTATTCCTTCATTTTTTATTAATACGATAAATACGTATATACTTTTGTGTGTTTACCTTTTTGCTTGTTTTTTGTGTCTGTTTGTCTGTCTGTCTGCTCGTCTGAGAGAAACAGGAAGACAGAAAAGCAAGCAATAAATAAATAAATAAATAAATAAACAAATAAAAAAAAATGAAAAAGCAAAAAACAAAAACACTAAAGCAATTGAAAAAAAAAAAAAAAAAAAAAATCGGCATTCCTATTGGTCCGCGATGGCCGACAGGTGACCAATCAGTGACAAGGTATCGGAGGTGGTGACAGGCTGTCCTAAAGAGGGCGGGAATCAGCCAATCACGAGGCGGGGAGGGCGGCGGGGCGAAAAAGGTGTTCCTTGTTCCCGTGCCTCGCGATAACAACCCGTTTTCTATGCCATCGGGGAGAGGAGAGGGAGGGGGGGTGGGGTGAGAGTGGGGGAAGTAGGGGGA
This sequence comes from Scylla paramamosain, assembly GCF_035594125.1. Taxonomy (NCBI): domain Eukaryota; kingdom Metazoa; phylum Arthropoda; class Malacostraca; order Decapoda; family Portunidae; genus Scylla; species Scylla paramamosain. The sequence continues at coordinate 3,497,135 of NC_087195.1, forward strand.
AGATGCTTGTTATGATTGTAGTTGTTTTGGTGGAGTGAGGTGGTGGTGGTAGTAGTAGTAGTAGTAGTAGTAGTAGTAGTAGTAGTAGTAGTAGTAGTAGTAGTAGTAGTAGTAGTAGTAGTAGTAGTAGTAGTAGTAGTAGTAGTAGTAGTAGTATGTATGTATGTATGAGACAAAATATTTCCTTACATAGACGAAGATATACACACACACACACACACACACACACACACACACACACACACACACACACACACACACACACAGGTACGAGCGATGCATTCATTGGTCGCGGGAGGGAGAAGGGTGGGGGGGGGCGAGGGATAAGGGACGGCAGACCTTGAAGATGAGTGTGTGTGTGTGTGTGTGTGTGTGTGTGTGTGTGTGTGTGTGTGTGTGTGTGTGTGTGTGTGCGTGTGTGTAACAGTGGAGTCTGGAACGTGTGCGTGTGTTGTTGAATGTACGTTTGAGTGTACGTGTGTTGGTGTGGGTGTGGGTGTGCGTGCGAGCGTTGCAGTGTGAGAAGCGAGCCTCCCCTCACGCTAATGGGCGACTCCTGTACCGTGATAAACACCTGCCGCGCACCTGGGGGGTCTGACACGTGGAGGGCGGCGCGGTGACGGCTGGCGCTGTGGCAGGAACTGGTGCGATTTGTGACGGGCTGTGAGATCAGAAGGTTGTCCATATTGTAGAGAATGATTACCTAACATAACCTAACGTAATTTTAACTTAAGTCAGCAATTCTAATCTTATCTTATATCAGTAAAGTATGTTGGTAATATTAACAAAACTTGGTGAATTAATCTATCCTAACCTTGTCTCATCTAACTTAACTTAATACGGAACATTTCGCTTGGTATTTGTATAATTTAGGATGCTGTTATGTAATATGAATTCGATATATCAAGTAATAGTGACAATTTGCTCTAACCTTACGTAACCTTATTTGAATTTCATCTAACTAAACGTAATCTTAATTTTGTAACTAACCAAATCTTACATAAAATACATAATAAATGATTTTGAGCTTTCAGTCCTCTTTCCTTACTTAACCTCACCTAACTTAAACTCAACCAAATCCAACTGAATAACCTAACCTAACCAAACCTAACCTAACCTAAACCCTAACCCAACCAAACTTAACCTAACCTAACCCAACCTAACCTAACCTAACCTAACCTAACCTAACCAAACCTAACCTACCAAACCTAACCTAACCTAACCTAACCTAACGAAATCCAACCTAACCTAACCTAACCCAACCTAATCTAACAAACACAGCACTCTGAGGCGTCCCGTGCCTTACCCAGCGTGTTCGTGCGGGAATGTCAGCACTGCGCCCCTTATCGCCCCGCAACACCCGCGTCTCAACCTTACTTTGCCCCACGCTGCTAAGTGATTCCTCTCTCTCTCTCTCTCTCTCTCTCTCTCTCTCTCTCTCTCTCTCTCTCTCTCTCTCTCTGTAATCGTCCCTCATTTCTTTATACTTCTCTTAATATCACCGTTTTCCTTCATTCTCTCTCTCTCTCTCTCTCTCTCTCTCTCTCTCTCTCTCTCTCTCATCTTCTTACATATTAATCTCTCTCTCTCTCTCTCTCTCTCTCTCTCTCTCTCTCTCTCTCTCTCTCTCTCTCTCTCTCTCTCATCTTCTTACATATTAATCTCTTTCATTCCTTTCCTACTTCTCTCTCTCTCTCATTCTCTCTCTCTCTCTCTCTCTCTCTCTCTCTCTCTCTCTCTCTCTCTCTCTCTCTCTCTCTCTCCACAACAACACTTATAAAACGTCCATAATCCTTCGCCACTTTACGTAAAAATTCTAAGGAAATACCGAAGTTATCTGTGCTTATGTTCATACACTTAAAACACTCAAGACTATGGGAGGTATGGGTGTGTATGGGAGGAAGAATGTATGGGTGTCACGTTCAGAGGTAAGAAAAATTTGAAAAAAGAGTTAAAAAAAAAAAAGAAAAAAATTCACGTGTTTATGGGAGACATGGGGGGGGGTGAATATGGGAGAAGGAATGTCTGTCTATGGATGTCACGTCTCAGAATAGGTAATGGAGGTAAAAAAAGGGTGAAATATGTGAATTGGGTAGTGATGAGTAAGACTGGTTTGGTTGAGTTAGGGAAGGTGAGGTGAAGGTAGGTTAGGTTAGGTAAGGTTAGGTGAGATTAGGTTAGGTTAGGTTAGGTTAGGTTAGGGTAGGTTAGGTTAGGTAAGGTTAGGTTTGGTTAGCGTAAGTTTCGTTAGGTTAAGTAAGGTTAGGTTAGGTAAGGTAAGCTAAGGTAAGTTAAACCAATCAAAAGGTGAGAATCCAATGACGTCATAAATATAGAGTTTTTATTGGTCAGTTTATTGTGTTTCCTTGCTTGAGGAATCTGTGTGTGTGTGTGTGTGTGTGTGTGTGTGTGTGTGTGTGTGTGTGTGTGTGTGTGTGTGTGTGTGTGTGTGTGTGTGTGTGTGTGTGTGTGTGTGTGTGTCATGTATTTAAATATATATGGGGGGAAGGAGGAGGAGGAGGAGGAGGAGGAGAAAAAAACAAGAAAAGAAGAACAAAAACATGAAGAACAAACACAAGAATAAAAAGAAAAACAATAAAACAAGAACAACAAGAGAAGCAAGAACAAAAAAAATGATAAAAAAAAGAAAGAAAGAAAAAGAAAACGTAAGAAGAAGAAAGACGAAGAAGAAGACAACCCTTAGAACTCCAACGAAAATAATAACAACAATTGAAGGAAAAAACAAAAAAAACAAAAACAGACACTTGATATGAAACGTAAAATCAAATGAATGAACACAAAAGCGACACAAAACAGCAGTAAAGCCACACACTCCCTCACTTCACACAGACTCATCAACACAAACAGGAAGGAGGAAGACGCCACACTAACCTCGGTGATAAGGAACATAAAACAGAGAAACAAAAACACACACAAGCACAACAAAAATTCAGCGTGGAATATTAAGCAGAATGAGAAGCAGGAAGGAGTGTAAGAAATAATGAAAGATTTTGTCAACTTATACAAACTTAAATGGAAATTATGTTAGTTACTCATAAATATACAAAAAATGTTAATGAAAAGGATACAATGAATGCTTAAGATGAAAAAAAAAAAAAACGAAAGCATAATAAAAAAAAATCAGTCCATTACATTGTGCAACTTAAAACAAAATGAATAATAATTAATAATGATAAAATAACAATACTTGAGTAAAATATCGACCTTTTTTTTTTTACCATTAATTACATTCTTGACAAAAAAAATATTAATCATCTTTCTTTCCATACAAAAAAAAAAAAACAATAATAGGTACAAAATCACACACACACACACACACACACACACACACACACACACACACACACACACACACACACACACACACTGAAAGAGAGAGAGAGAGAGAGAGAGAGAGAGAGAGAGAGAGAGAGAGAGAGAGAGAGAGAGAGAGAGAGAGAGAGAGAGAGAGAGAGAGAGAGAGAGAGAGAAAAAAAAAACTGTATAAAATTCCTCAAAACTTCCTTAACTCAAACTCTTAACAAAGTGAGGCAAAAGACATGCCACATTTGGACCAATCAGCGGGCAGGAGGAGGGACGCGTGGGCCAATCCGCGGCAATAAAGTCATTTTTACTCCCTCTTTTATGTATTTCAGCAGGATTTATGAGGCGAGGCACAAAGGACGGATTGAACGACGGATTACTGGAGAGAGAGAGAGAGAGAGAGAGAGAGAGAGAGAGAGAGAGAGAGAGAGAGAGAGAGAGAGAGAGAGAGAGAGAGAGAGAGAGAGAATAAACACATACATAGACAGATAAAATAAACAAACAAACAGACAGAGAAACATACAAAACACAAACACAGAAACAGAACAACACAAAAACACACATACACACAAACACAAACAAACAAAACAGACAGATAGACAGACAGACAATAAACTAGACAGTAACACACAACTAATCTATCTTTTCGTCTTAACACACACACACACACACACACACACACACACACACACACACACACACACACACCCGGATGCGCTAATGAGAGGTGAGGGCGGACAGTACCTGGTCTAAGATTGTCATTACTTCGTGTTTACAAGCCGAGTGAGGGAGAGGGAGGGCGAGAGGAGAGGGAAGGAATAGAGGGAAAGGAACAGGGAGGGGAGAGAAGGGTGACGGGGTCTAGTCTTCCTCGTGGGACCTTGTATTAACCCTCTCCCTCCCCCTCTTCCCCCTCCTCCCCTAATGACTGTAATCTGCCCTCGCCCTGTCTGACCTCTGATGAACTATATATAAGATGAAGTCATGATGCAATTTATTAGTTTTATAGCCTTGTTAGACCAGCCGTGGATTTGGGATGGTTTGCTAGGTGAAAGTTCGTGTTTTTTTTATTTATTTTTTTTCGTCTTCATTTGTTTTAGTCACTTCTTATTGCAGTGTTTGTTTATTTGTTTATTTATTTTTTTTGTCTTTGTTTGTTTGTTTTTTTTGTAAGGACTGTGGTGGTGAAAAGTTTCGTTTTATTTCAATGTTCTTTTCGTTTTTTTTTGTGATTTTTCTCTTTGTTTACTTGTCATCTCATTTTTACTTGCCTTCACTTTTTTTTTTATTTCCTGGATCTTTTTTTTTCTTCTTGTATTTTGTTTGTTTTTATTACTGTGGCAGGGAGAAAGTTTTGGTGTTATTTCCATATAGTCACTCTTTTATCCACATTATTCCATTGTTTACTCGTTTATCTCATTTTTTTTTTCTGGACATTTTTTATATATTTTTTTTGGGGGGTTCTTACTTTTTTTTTTTTTATTTATCGTTAAGAACAATTTGGTATTATTTGCACATTCATCTCTTGTTTTCCTATCACATCATTTATTTATTTGTCTACCTTGTTCTTCAGTTTCTTTTTTTTTTTTTTTTGTTACTGTGAATATTTCGTTTATTTTTATAGCGACAAGAGTATCAAGATCTTAATAAATCACTGTTATTTTAGTGTACTTCTCATTCTGTCTTTGATTCATTTCCGGCTCATTTTTTTTTTTTTCCTCGTACACAGATGTTTGTATACCTGTTTAAAAGTTTTGTTTGTTTTTTGCATTTGTCTAAACTGCCTAATTTTAGCAGTGATTATTATCATATTTTATTTTATTCCTTTGTTGTCTGTATATTGTATTATTGTATCTTATTTATTTTTCATACTTTTTCGTCAATTATTAGTATTTTTCTATGGTGTTCCCTAATAGAAAGCTTTTATATTACTGTAACATTTATACTTCCTTAATTTTAGTAAAGAAATGTTTGTTTTTTTCATGAATTATCAATTGCCTATTATAATTTTACATATGAAGTACTTAATTATCTTAATTCTC
>NC_087195.1:3505000-3525000 GCF_035594125.1 Scylla paramamosain
GAGAAATAGGGGGAAGATAAAGAGGAAGAAGGAAGATAAAGAGGAAGAGGAAAGGAGGAGGAGGAGGAGGAGAAGAGCATTTTAAGGTCATTATTCGCTGCATTTACAATAGTCTAACTACCCTTATTAATCCTTTCATTCTGGGGGGGTCAAGGAGGAAGAGGGGAGAGGAGGAGGAGGGCAGGAGAAGAGGAGGGGAAGAGGGTACGAGAGGAAGAGGGAAGAATAAAAGACGATGGGGTAAAGATCTTGACTCTGTTTCCTCATTGTAAACTAGAGGATCAGGAATGGGAGAGGGGAGAGGGAAGAGGGAAGGGGAGGAAGGGAGGGAGAAGGGGGAGAAGGGATGGGATGTGGTAGACAGGTAAGGATGGGAAGTGAGGGGAGGAGAGGGGAGAGGAAAAAAGGGAGAAGGGAAGAAGAGGAAGAAGAGGAGAGAGGAGAGAGGGGGGAAAGGATTGTCAAAGGAAGAACATGAGAGGAAATAGAGAAGGAAAGGAAGGAAGTGAGGGGGAAGTGAAGGAAGGATAAGAGGGAGAAACCATAAAAGAATGATGAATAAAAAGAAAAGAGAGATGATAATGACGGGAAGAGGAAAATATGAATAAGGAGAGAATAAAGGATTAAAAGGAGAGATAGAAAAGACAAAAGGGAAAGGAAGATAGGAAAGAAAAAAAGGAGGAGAAATAGAAAAAAGAATAGATGAATAAGAGGAAAGAAAAAAAGGAGGGGAAAGAGAAATGAAGGGAAATAAAGAAAAACATACAAGAGGAAGAGGAAGAATGATAAAGAAAATGAAGGAAAAATGAAAGAAAAAGGAAAATAAAACTAGTAAATTAAAGAAAATGAAAAAAAGAGGAAGTTTTCAGTTAATAAATGTCACTAGTCTCTCTCTCTCTCTCTCTCTCTCTCTCTCTCTCTCTCTCTCTCTCTCTCTCTCTCTCTCTCTAGATCCTCTCAAATTCCTTCCCCTTCCTCTTCCTCCACTTCATCCACCTCCTCCTCCTCCTCCTCTTGTCTTCCTTAAATCACTTGTACTCTCCCATCTCTATTTCTCCAACCCTCCTCCTCTACCACCACCACCACCTCCTCCTCCTCCTCCTCCTCCTCTTCCTCCTCCTCCTCCTCTCCATCAGAATATGAGTCAAACCTTGGCAATATGTCTCCCTAATGAGCCTCGATTCATTATATTTACTGTCCGCCGCGTGGGTAGTTACTTGTCTAATGGTCGTCCTCCTCCTCCTCCTCCTCCTCCTCCTCCTCCTCCTCCTCCTCCTCCTCCTCCTCCTCCTGCTTCATCTTTCACCCTCCTCTTTCCTCCCACTAGTTCCCAATTTCTCCTCCTCCTCCTCCTCCTCCTTTATTTATGTCTTCTTCTATCGATCTTTCTTCTCGTTTATTCGTATTCTATCTATCTGTATCTTCCTGTTTTCTTCTTCTTCTTCTTCTTCTTCTTCTTCTTCTTCTTCTTCTTCTTCTTCTTCTTCTTCTTCATCGTTATCATTATTATCACTTTTTCTTCTTTTTTTTCATTATTCTTTGGTTCCTTTTTCGTGTCTAATAATGTCTTTGTATACCTTCTTATTTTCTTTATCATCATCATTATGTCTTCTTCTTCTTCTTCTTCTTTTTATTGTTATTATTCTATTTTTCCTACACCCTTCTTCTTTATTTCTCCTTTTTCTTCTTTATTAATGCCTTTTTTCCTCTTTCCTCCAATTATTCCATATTTTGCCTCTTCCTCTTCCATCAAATTCCCATTCTTCTTCTCCTCTTCCTCCTCCTCCTCTACTAATGTCTTCTCTCCTTCCTTTTCCTCTTCTCTGCCTCATTTACTCCATAGTTTTGACCCTCCTCCTCCTCCTCCTCCTCTTCCTCCTCCTCCTCCTCCTCCTCCTCTTCCTCCTCCCCCCTACACGACCTCCGGTATGTATCACTGTTCTATGGCGTGGTTTTGGTCACGATTTTTAAAGGTTTCCTAAATTTTCATGTCGTTATCTTTTTGTGGGCTGTGTTGTTGTTGTTGTTGTTGTTGTTGTTGTTGTTGTTGATGATGGTGGTGGTTGTTTGTTGTTATTTTCCTTCTTTATCTTCTTGTTATTTCTCTTTCTCTTGTTTTTTTTTCTTTAAATTGTTCAAGTTCACTCCTTCCTTCTTTCCCTCCTTTTCTTCTTCTTCTTCCTCCTATTTCTCTTTCTCTTCCTCCTCTTCTTCATTTTTCTTTCTTTTTCTTGCTCTTGTTTATCTTATTCTTTTTCTTCTCTGCTTTTCTTTTTCTCCTTCTTCTTCTTCCTCTTCTCCCTCTTCTTCTTCTTCTTTTCTTATTCATGCTCTTTTCTTCTTGTTACTGTCATTTGCTTTTCTTTGTTATTATTATGGACCAATCACAGAAGAGCTCACAAATCAACCAGCCAATCAGAAAGAAGCTAAGGAAACTAATCAGCCAATGAGGAAAGTAGTAAAATTTTATTATCGACCTTCACTAACTGTTTTCCTTAATGTGTTTTCTTTTTTTCTATTTTCTTCTACTTCCTGTTATTTATTTCTGTTATTCGTTATTCCTTATTTATTAGATCGTGTGTCATCTCCCAATGTCCTTTTTTTGTATTTATTTCCATTTCTTGTTGTCTCTGTTTATTCATATTTACTGTTTTCCTTTTTTCTGCTTTTTCACTTATTTTATTCATTACTTTTTTTTATCTCCAATTTTTACGTTATTCCTGCTTTTATTTTATTTTTCCCTATCTCCTACATTCGTAACTCTTTCTTCTCCCTCTCCTCCTCATTTTCTTTCATCTCCAAGTTTTATATCACTCACATTTTCTTTTATTTTCCCATCTACTTTCTTAATTTTGCTATTTATTCCTCCTTCTCCTCTTCTACATTCATCTCACACACACACTCTTTTTTCCCTTCTCTTACTACTACTCCTATTCCTCTTTCCCTTCTTTCTTCTCCTCTTTTACAATGACGAAGACTTTTTTTTCCCTTCTACTCCTGTTCCTTGTTCCTCCTCCTTTTCTTCTTCTACACTCATCCCAAGCTATTCTTTCCTTCTCCTCCTATTTCTATTCCTCCTCCTCCTTCTTTTCTACATATATCACACAATAATTTCCCTCTTCTTTTCCTTCTCCTCCTCCATCTCTACATCCATTTCGTATATTCTCCTCTTCTTACTTCTTACTTCTTACTCCTCTTCTTATTCCTCCTTTACACTTCTCACAAATAACTTTCCCCTATTAACTCGTTCTATATTCATCACTGTTAACGCTGTTTAAACTTATCATGACATTTCAGGGTTGTCACTGAGCGAAGGTAGGGAACTTCTTGTCTGGGTGAGTCTGGGAAGGAGAAAAAGAAGTTTGTTACAGAAATCAAAGTAACAGTAAGGGGGTTAGGGAGCGCTGGTGGGGGGAGAGATTCAGCGGGGAGGGGAAAGCTATGAATACACAAACTGGTGAATGAGTGGATAGATGGATAAGCTATTGGGTGTACAGGTGAGTGGACAGGTAGGTGGATGGTGTCAATTAGTGGATGTGTTAAGTGGATGAATGGAAAGTAACTAAACGGATAGATAGAGAGATATAAAGACTGACAGGTAAATAGATAGACAAACAGGTAGGTAGATAGGTAGACATACAGACAAATAGATAGACTTACAGATAGACTGAAAAAGATAAAGGATTGGTGGGTAAATAGAAAGAATGAAAAAAAGAAACAGACAAATAAACAAAAAAGATGAAAGGAAAGGTAAATAGATATAGATAGATAGATAGATAAGTAGATAGATACATAAACGCTTGTGTAAATAAATGAATACTAAAGTAACAAAGAGGAAAGAAGCAGAAAGTCAAAAATAAAAATGGTAAGAATTATTGCAAGTTAGTGAAAATAATCTTAAAGAGAAAAAGAAGAAATGAGAAAAAAGCTGTTTGTTCTTTAGCATTTTCTTTTTCCTTCATAACAAGGGCGATGACAACAACAACAACAACAACAACAACAACAACAACAACAACAACAACTAAAACAAAAACAACAACAATAATAATGATAATAATAATAATAAGGACGAGAGCAAGAACAAGAATAACAGAACCAGTAACGATAACAATAACAACAAATAATATTGACAAAGGCGATAAATTTTACAACTAGAAAAACATCAATATACAACCACATTTTTTTTTTTTCCCAAACTTGCTCCTTCCTTTCTTCCCTCCTCCTCCATACTTCCCCCCTCTCTCTCTCTCTCTCTCTCTCTCTCTCTCTCTCTCTCTCTCTCTCTCTCTCTTCCACTGTAGCTTTCTCTCCTCTTCTTTCTTTCCTTCACCTCATTCCTTCCTCCGGCTTTCCATTTTCTTTCTTTTCTCTTCTTCTCTGCCATTCATCATTATTCCTGTTTTATTCTTTTCTTTTCTTCTATCTCATTCTATTTTATTACTTCCTGTTTACATGTGTTTTCTCTTTCCTTTGTTTATTCATTCTCCGTAGCTCCTTTTCTTCCTCCTCCCTTTGTCTTTTCTCATTTTTTTATTCTCTCTCTTCTTCATCTATTTACTCTTTCAATTCTTTCTCCTCTCTTTCTCTTCATTCCCTCGCTACAATTATCCTCTTCTCCCTCCCTCCATGACTTTCTTTTTCCTCCCTCGTCCTTGTCCTCCTCCTCCTCCTCCTCCTCCTCCTCCTCCCTCTTGTTCTCTTCCTCCCAACTCTTCCTCTCCTTAATCATCCTTCTCTTCCCTCTCCTCCCTCTCGTTTCTCTTCCTCCCTTCCTTCTTTCCTTTAACCATCTTGCTTCTTCCCCTCTTCCTCCCTTCCTCCTTTCCTAATCCCTTCCTCCCTCTCCTCTTCCTCTTTTCTCTAGTCATCTTCCCTTCTTCACTCCTTTCTTTATTCCTTAACCATCCTTCTTATCCTCTCCCTTCCCTTCCTCCCTTCCATCTTTCGCTACCCAACTCTAGTCTCCCTCCCTCTCCCTCTCTCTCCCTCTCCCGGGCAACCCTTTCACCTACGCCGACCCTTCCTCCCCCTCCTTCACCCCTCCCCCCGTCTCCTCCCCAGGGCCGAAAGCTTGCGCCGCAGGGGAGCAATGACTGGCTAGCACTCATTTGCAATACAATTCTCCCTGGCTGATTTGTCATTGTCGGCTGGGGGGCGGGGATGGGGGTGGAGGGAGAGGGAGAGGGGGAGGGGTCATGGTAGAGGTGGTGTGCTTGGGAGTTACTGTGTGTTTGTAGGGGTGTCTGTCTGTGTGTGTGTGTGTGTGTGTGTGTGTGTGTGTGTGTGTGTGTGTGTGTGTGTGTGTGTGTGTGTGTGTGTGTGTGTGTGTGTGTGGTGTGGGGGAGGTGGTGGTGTGTCCGGGGTGCGCGTGTGTGTGTTGGTGTGTTTGTAGGGGCGTGTGCTGGGGAGAGGGTGGTAGGAGTGTGTGTGTGTGTGTGTGTGTGTGTGTGTGTGTGTGTGTGTGTGTGTGTGTGTGTGTGTGTGTGTGTGTGTGTGTGTGTGTGTGTGTGTGTGTGTGTGTGTGTGTGTGTGTGTGTGTGTTAGTGAGAGAGGAGAGGGAAAGGAACAAAATGAATAAAAATAGCGCTGATGATGATAATGATAAAGATAAACTCACTACTACACAAACTTTTTCCTCGTCTTCCATTTTCTTTACTTATCTTACCCTTTTTGCTTCTCCCCTTTATCGTTCCTTACCTTGCCTACCTCATCATCATATTTTGTCCATCTATTCCATTTACCTATCTTCCTATCCCCCTTCATACACCCACATCAAAACACACGCAAATACCCACAATCCCACACACACACCTACACTCCCATCCTATCCACACACACACACACACACACACACACACACACACACACACATCAAATCCTCATTCTATTCACCAAAACACACCTAAAACCAACACACGCAATCCACACATACACCCCACACCTGCATTCACACACCTACACCTTAATTACCGTACCTTACTCCCCTCCACACCTCCAGCCACACCACCCACACTGCCCATAGCCGCTCCACACCTGCCCACACCTGCTGATGGGCGGCTCACCTGAGGAGGGCCCATAGATCACACAGGTACATGGGTTAGCATTGTCTGCATGGTGATTAGCATTGGTCGCCGCGTCCCGAAGCTATACAGGTGAATTCATTACCAGATCGCTCATTTGGCCAGGTAAGGGCGGTGGGAGGCGGGAGGATGAGGGAGAGGTGGGTGGATGGGTGAATAGGGAATAGGAAGAAAGATGGATTAGGATTAGAGGTTGAAGGCAAGGATACAGGGAATGGAGAGGTGAGAAGGAAGGATACGAGAGATGGGGAGAGAAAGAGATATGGAAGATTGGAATAAGAGAGAGATGGAAGAATGGGGATAGAGGGAAGGGAATAGAAGACTGAAAGGAAAAAAATAGGGAAGAAAGGGAGAGGAGTGATAAATAGGAGATAGAGAGAGAAAAAGGGATCAGGAAGATAATAGAAATGGAGAGAAAAGGGAGGGAGGGAGGGAGGGAAGGAAAGGAAGAAGGGGGAATGAAGGAAGGAAGGAAGGAAGGAAGGAAGGAAGGAAGGAAGGAAGGAAGGAAGGAAGGAAGGAAGGAAGGAAGGAAGGTCAGCAGAGAAGAGGGAAGGGAGAGAAGCGGAAGAAGGGATGGTGGAGAGAGAGAGAGAGAGAGAGAGAGAGAGAGAGAGAGAGAGAGAGAGAGAGAGAGAGAGAGAGAGAGAGAGAGAGAGAGAGAGAGAGAGAGAGAGGACTGGGAGATATGTAGATAAAGGAAGAAGAGAGTAAAATTTAAAACGCGAAGAGAAAGAAATGTAGAGAGGACGAAAGAAAAGAAATAAAAAATAAACAAAATAAAATAAAGTAGAAAATAAACATTGGCAAGGAGACAGGAAGAGGAAGAAAGAACATAATGAGAAAGAAAAAAAAAAAAGGAGAACGTAGGCTAGAAGAGAGAGGAAGGAACTGGGAAGGAGGGAGGGAAGGGAGGAGGAGAGAGAAAGAGAGAGAGAGAGAAAAAGAGGAAGGGTTGATGGGCAGGTAAGTTTACATTAATTGCTACCTTTATTTGGGTCCTCCCTTCACCTTACAATTTATCATCCCTTATTCTCTTCTTTCCCTTCCTTTATCATCTCTTAATCACTCTTTCATCACTCTTCCTCTCAACACAGTCACTCAAAATTAAGCCAAAAATATAGTACAGCTACAAATACACGTACAAGAAATCTAATTAAAGAAAGGTAAGCAAAGGTAAAGGGAGGAGATATTAAGAGTAAAATCCAGGTACATCTGACAGGTAAGAGAGGTAATTAAGTTGTAGGTAAAGGTGTGTTGTTTAGTTATTATTCGTGTTTAGTGGAGAAGTGAAGGGGGGAAGGGAAGGGAAAGGCGGAAGAGGAAGAGGGAAAGGGAGAGGGAGCTTAGATATGAGTAACACACGAAAATGAAAATAAAAATGCAAAACAAAAAAAAAAAAGAAAATAACGAAAAAGAATATAAACATGAAAGAAAATATGATGAAAATTTGGAGAGAGAGAGAGAGAGAGAGAGAGAGAGAGAGAGAGAGAGAGAGAGAGAGAGAGAGAGAGAGAGAGAGAGAGAGAGAGAGAGAGAGAGAGAGAGAGAGGATAATAATGAGGGTTGCCAAACACTATTAAGGTGAATTATCGATATCAGTTCTCCCTTTAACCTTCTCTGCCCTTTAAACTTTGAAATCCAGGTAAACGCAAGTAAGTCTCTCTGGACAGGTGAGTTTTTCCCGTCCAGTCATTAGCATACTGTTCTGCCTATCTAGTGCATGTCTGTCTGTCTGTCTGTCTTAAATTGCTAGCCTTTCTATCCATCTGTCTATTTGTATTTAACTGTCTATTATTTTGTTATTTTTTTTTGTCTGTTTTTCAAAGTCTGTCTGTCAATTTGTTTGTCTATCTGTAATTTGTTAGTTTAGATTTTTTTTGGTCTATGTATCTACCTGTTTATTTATCTATCTATTTATCTATCACTGTCTATTTGCATAACTTTGTCTATCTTTTCATTTGTCAATATATTTGCTTTCTTATCTATTTTGTTAAAGTTTATATTTGTCTGCTTCTGTCTATCTATCTGTTTCTCTGCCCTTTAGTTTGCCTGTGTGTCTGTTTCTTTGTCTATTTGTCTTTCTGTTTACCTATGTGTTCGCTTGCCTGTTTGTCTCTCTGTCTGTCTGTCTGTCTGTCTGTCTGTCTGTCTGTCTGTCTGTCAGTGCCACTAAATGTTTATCTGTCTGTATGCCTATTCATTCACCTGTCTAATAACTGTCTTTGTATCTACCTGTCATTCACTACCTCCTTCATTCCCTCCCTTCACTTCCATCTCTTTCCTTCTCTCCCTTCCTCCATCTCTCTCTTTAGCACATTTTCATTATCCCCTATTTCTTCGCCTCAAATGTTCCTTTCTCTTGGCAATTTTTTTTTTTTTCAGCTTAATTTCTTCATTACCTCATTTCTCTTCACCTGTACCGAGTCTCGCGCACCAGGCCAGTTTTTACCTCACCTGGCGTACCTGGGGCCGGCTCTAATGAGGCAAAAAACACTACCTGAGCTAATTAAATCTACTTATGATGATATTTGTACGAGAAATGCGAGGTATATGATCATTATGCTAGAAGGGAATGCTTGTGATATTCTCTCTCTCTCTCTCTCTCTCTCTCTCTCTCTCTCTCTCTCTCTCTCTCTCTCTCTGTTTCTTTTTCCAGGCTTTTTCTTTTCTTTCTTTCTTTCTGTTTTTGCTGTTGTTGTTGTTGTTGTTGTTGTTGTTGTTGTTGTTGTTGTTGTTGTTGTTGCTTTTCTTTTCTTCCTTTCGTTACTTTTATCTTCATTCTTACTCGTTCTTTTCTTACCTTTTCTTTCTTTCTTTCTTTTGTTGTTGTTAGTTATTTTTCGATTTTCCTTCTTCCTCGATACTTTCATCCTCTCCATCTTTATCCCTTTCTTTTATTCAAATACTCTTATAACTTTTATTTCCCACTTCCTTTGCATTCGTTATTTTCCCTTTTCCTTATTATTTTCCCACCTTCCATAAATCAATTAAATAATTCATTTCCTCTTTCCTTTTTTTTTTATTTATTATTGTATTTTCGATTCCTACTATACCCTCTCTCTCTCTCTCTCTCTCTCTCTCTCTCTCTCTAGTTATCTGTCCATCTGGCCGGCTATCTTTCAGAGCGCCCCGCCTGTGCACCATTTACTTATTACTAGATCATATCATTGCCCCACACAGAAAATAATTGGCTATCTTCTCTCCCTCTTCTCCCTTTCCCCCTTTCCTTCTTTTCTTTTCTCTCTTCCTGTTTTACGTTATCGTCTTTTCTGATTCTCTAGTTCTTCTCGGTGTTTTTGTTTCTCTGTTCGTTTATTTTTTTCTCTCTTGTTCTTTCTCTGTTTTTATTCCATTTTTTCTTTCTATTTCTGATTTTTTTTTTTTTTGTTTCCCTCTTGTTTTTTTTTTTGGTATTCATTTTTGTATTTTTTCCAGTTGCTTTTTCTTATCTTCTTGTTTCCTCTCTTTCATTTTCTTTCATTTTCTCATCATCTGTTATTTCTCTTTTACTTTTTATCTAGCGCATTTTTTTCTTATCCTATTCTTTATTCTTTATTTTTCATCTTTATCACCTACTTCTTTTTGCATTCCATCTCCTCTTCTTCCATTATTTTTTTCTCTTCTTTCCACCTCCCTCTCTTCATTTTCTATTTCCTTTCCTAGTATTCGTTTTCTTCTCCTCTTCCTTGCCTATTTACTCTTCTTCCCCATTCTATTCCTTCCTTACTTTTATCCCTTCTTCTTCCTCTTCCATCTTCTTTCCCATTATTCGTTCTCTTATTCCTTCTCCTTCTTTACCTCTCTTCTATTTTTCCATTAAATTTCTTTCCCTACTTTCACTTTTTTTTTCCCTAGTATTCTCTCTCTCTCTCTCTCTCTCTCTCTCTCTCTCTCTCTCTCTCTCTCTCTCTCTCTCTCTCTCTCTCTCTCTCTCTCACTATGCTATGATTAAATGCTATCTTAGTTCTCGTCACTCCTCCTCCTCCTCCTCCTCCTCCTCCTCCTCCTCCTCCTCCTCCTCGTCATCTCCTTTCCTGCACCTCCTGTCTGCAGTGATTAACTAATATGATGGTGTGTTCGTCTACCTGGGACAATGGCAATTAGGAGGTGATTAGACATGGGGTTTGCATCTCTAATTGCTTGTTTGGGCACCTGTGTGTGTGTGTGTAGATGTGTGCGTGCGGCAATAGTAGTAATGCTTGTGGCAGTAGTAGTAGTAGTAGTAGTAATAGTAGTAGTGAAAAGAGAAGACAATTAATTTATTTCTTCATTATTAATCAATTTTACTTAACAACTCATTCATTTATTCACTTTCTCATCTGTAGTGACTCATTTAAGTAGAAGAGATAACAGGCCACACTTAACGCAACCATAACTACAACAAACCTAACTTAAACACACGACACCTAAAAAAATAAACAAATTAATAAAAATGTGATATGATAACGAAAGAAGGAAATAACGATGAAAGGAGAGGAAGAGATAATATAACAAACAGGATAAAGAAGCGTAACTCGTAAAAAAAAATAAAGAAATGACTAAAAAGGGAAGAAGATTAAGGAAGAAGGAAATTATGAAGGACGAAGGAGGGAGAGGAAGAGATAATATGATAAACAGGAGAAAGGAGAAGAGAACGTGTAGGAATAATGAAGAGTGAAGGAGAAGGTGTGTAGACAAGATAAATAGGAGGAGGAGGAGGAGAAGAAGGAAGAAGAAGAAGAAGAAGAAGAAGAAGAAGAAGAAGAAGAAGAAGAAGAAGAAGAATGAAGAATGAGAGAAGAGAAACTATATAAATAAAAGATAATAAACATGAAAATTGTTTAAAAATTCTCTATTTTTTCCTAATAAAGTGAATGGAAGAAAAGAAACAACGATGAAAGAAATGAGGAAAGAAAGAAAGAAGGTAAAGAAAAAAGAAAGAATAGGAAGGAGGAAGAAAAAATGGGGCGAATGAATAAATGAATAAATTAAATGAAGAAAATGAAAAAAAGAAAAATAATGAAAAAAAGTGAGAAATAAACGAAGATAAAGAGAAACAGGATCAGAAAAGAAGAAGAAGAAGAAGAAGAAGAAGAAGAAGAAGAAGAAGAAGAAGAAGAAGAAGAAGAAGAAGAAAAGAAGATGATGATGATGATGATGATGATGATGATGATGATGATGATGAAGAAGAAAGAAAAACAAACAAGGAAAAGAAATAAACAAAAAAAAAAAAAAAAGAATAACAACAAAAACAGGAGCAAAAATAATAGTACAAAACGAGAGAGAGAGAGAGAGAGAGAGAGAGAGAGAGAGAGAGAGAGAGAGAGAGAGAGAGAGAGAGAGAGAGAGAGAGAGAGAGAGAAGGAAGGCACGAGGGGAGAGGGAGAAAAAGAAAAAGAGTATAACAGAAGGCAGGGAGAGGCAGGGGGGAGGAAGGGAGTAGCAAGGGAGGGGGAGGGGAGGGAGGTCGCCTTTCTAATGCTCCTCAACACCAAATATGCTTCAAGGTATAAACGAGAATATTAGTTGGTGTCTACAGCTTATTCAGGAGGGAAGGGAAGGGTGGGGGGAGGGAGGGAGGAAGGGGGAGGAGGGAGGGATGGAGGGAAAGATGAGAAAGAGAAGAAATAAGATGCAAGGGGAGTAAGCAAGTAATTTTTGATGGTAAGGGAAGAGAAGGGGAGGAAGGAGAATGAGGAGGAGGGAATGGAGAAACGATGGGAGGGAAGAGTGAGGAGGGGGAGAAAATGTATGGAAGAAGAGTAGATTGAGTAATTTTGTGGGGGGAAAGGAAAGGAAGGGAGAAGAGGGAGAGGAGAAGAATGGGGAGGAAAAGATGGGGAGAAGAATGAAAAGATAAAAAAATGAGATACAAGGAGAGTGAAGAGTAATAATTTTTGGAGGGAAAGGAAAGGAAGGAAGAGGAGGAGAAGAACAGAAGGAAGTAGAGAAAGATGGAAGAATGAGAAAAGATAAGAAAAAGGAAGCGAAAGCAAATATAACATTTTTTAGGGGAAGAAAGGAAGGAAGGAAGGAAGGAAGGAAGGAAGGAAGGAAGGAAGGAAGGAAGGAAGGAAGGAAGGAAGGAAGGAAGGAAGGAAGAAAGGAAGGAAGGGGGGGGAGAGAGAGAGAGAGAGAGAGAGAGAGAGAGAGAGAGAGAGAGAGAGAGAGAGAGAGAGAGAGAAACACAAACAGAACAGACACATAGATAGAAAGAAAAGAAAGAAGATAAACAAACATGACAACAGGAGAAGTACATAGAAAGACAAGCTAGATAAAAAAAAAACACAAACAAGATAGAAAAAATAAATAGAGAGATAAGGATGATAACAAAAACTAACATACAAAACAAACTTAATAATAAAAAAAAACTCTTTTTGGTGATAACGAGTCAACCTGATCTGCTTATTACCAATGTACGGGTGGGAGGACAGGACAGAAATGAGACAAGGTTTCTCCCCGCCCACCTCACGTCTCCCTCCAGCAAACCAGAGGCAGGAAATGAAAAATATTTAATGATACTTTGCGGGGGAGTCTGAGGTAGAATTCTATTGTAATGAGAGAAATTAGAACGAAGATATTAGGGAAGGGGAGAAAAGAGGAGTAAAGGTCTCTCTCTCTCTCTCTCTCTCTCTCTCTCTCTCTCTCTCTCTCTCTCTCTCTCTCTCTCTCTCTCTCTCTCTCTCTCTCTGTTGTTGATGAAGCACCTTGTTCTTATTCTTCTCTTCACCTCATTTATCTCTTTCCTTTACTTACCCTTCATTTCCTTCACCTCTGCACCTGTTTTTTATCTTCCTCCCTCCACCTCCTCTTCCTCCTCCTTCCCCCTCTTCATCATCATTACCTTCCTCCCTAGTTCCTTTCCTTCCATTCGTCTTCCCCCTTTATGCTACTGTTCTTTGTTTTTCTGTATTCTTTTTCCTCTTTCTCTTCCTCCTCCTCCTCCTCTTTCGCGACCACATCCGCTACAACCATCACCTCCTCCTCCTCTCTTCCCTCACTATCATCATCTCCCCTCTTCTTCCCTAGACGTTCCAAAACCATCTCTAACTCCATAGCAATTAACCCTAGACCAGAAAACCTACCCTAAATCTCGCCAAAATTTCCCTAAACACTCGTCAAATTTACCCTAGGGAACATTAATTTCTCCCTAGCGTCCCGTGGCGGCGGTGCATCGGGCGGTGGTGCAGAGGAAGGGTCGGTAACTTGGTGTTGTCATCACCTCTGTCTTAGCGAGGAGAAAATTATATACTAGTAGAGGTGATAAGATGATGTGAAGAAGGAGAGAACAGAGGGAAGGAATGCTGGCTGGGTGGAGAGAGGGAGAGAAGGATGGAAGGAAGGAAGAGAGAGAGAGAGGTCGGGTGGAGGAAGAGAAATCGATACGAGGACTTCAAGGGAGAGAAAACGAGGGAGAGAAAGGGGAGAAAAGGGAAGAGAAAAATGGGGTGGGGAGGGGTGGTAGAGGAAATGAAGGAGACTGAAAAGGGTGAGGAACGGGGAGGAAAGGGTTAAAATGGTGAAGAGGGGAGAAATGAAGAAAGAGAAGATGGAAAATAGGGAAGAATAGAAGGGGAATTGAATAGAAAGAAGGAAGAGAAGCAAAAGAAGCAAGAGAGAAGAAAAGAGGGACTGAAAGAAGAGAAGAAAACGAAAGGGAGAATAGGAAAAGAATAAAGAAAGGGGAGAAATAAAAGAAGAGGAATAAGGAAAGAGAAGCTAAGACGGTATAGAGAAGAAAAAGTGAAGGAAGGAAGGAAGAAAAGGTAAAATAAACAGAGTGAGGGAAAAGAATGAAGAGAGTGAGAGAAGGAGAGGAGGGAGAGAAGGAAGAGAGAGGGAGAGGGAGAAGTAAGGGTGATTTTATCAGATGGCCCCTTTAAAGAAATGGTGGTGGTTGGGATTTAAATCATCACTATTAGTGCTACCAACCATCACCACCACTACCATCATCACCATCACCACCACCACCATCATCACCATCACCACTATCACCACCACCACCATCACCACTATCATCACCATTCATCACCATCATTTTCACTATCACCACTACCACCACCATCACCACCACAATCATTTACATTCATCACTACAATTTTTGCTTATAAATTTTTAAGTAATACCTTTTTAATTGTGATTTTCCTTTCTTTCCTTTCTTCTTTTTCTTCCATCTTCGTCTTCCTGTTCTTTTTTTCCTCTTCCTTTTCTTCTTTCTCTTTACTTTCCTTTCTCCCTTCTCTTCTGTCTATTTGTCTCTTTCATCATTCCTATTTTCTCCTCCTCCCTTCCTTTCTATCTTATATCCTCCTACTCCTCCTCTTTCTCTCCTTTCTCTCTCTTCTTCCTACATGTTCTTCTCTTGGTCTCTCTTTGCCCATCCTTTTCAATCTTTCTCTTCTCCTTTCTCCTCCTCCTCCTCCTCTTTTTCTTTTCCTTTCCTTCTTTTCATCATCATCATCATCATCATTACCATCATCAACTTTCTTTTTCCCTTCTTCTTCTTCTTCTTCTTCTTCTTCTTCTTCTTCTTCTTCTTCTTCTTCTTCTCCTCCTCCTCCTCTTCCTCCTCCTCCTCCTCCTGATACTCATCGTAATAACACTCCCAATCTTCACGACAATGACTCGATACGTCAATTACTCTTCCAGGAGGAGGAGGAGGAGGAGGAGGAGGAGGAGGAGGAGGAGGAGGAGGAGGGAAAGAGAAAAGCTAAGTGAGGAACGAAGGTATGCAGAGTGAAATAGAGAGAGAGAGAGAGAGAGAGAGAGAGAGAGAGAGAGAGAGAGAGAGAGAGAGAGAGAGAGAGAGAGAGAGAGAGAGAGAGAGAGAGAGAGAGAACCGCATAGTAGTACAAATATAATCAAAAGAAAAAAAAATAGAGGAAAGGAGACGAAGAAGAGGAAGAAGAAGAAGGAAAAGAAAGAAGAGGGGAAAAAGAAGAGTGATTATAGCAGAGAGGAAGGGGAGAGGGGAAAGGGGAAAGAATAGTGAAGACAGTGCGAAGATAGTGAGAGCAGGGAGAGGGAGAAGAGAGAGAGGAGAGAGATAATGAGAGGGAGAGGGAAAGAGAGGGGAGGGGGGTAGGGAGTGGTTGCTTGCACGATTTTGAAAGTGATATTGCATTGTGGGAGAGAAGAGGGTAAATGTGGCCAAAGGGTTGGATAAAGGGTTGGACTGTGTTGGATTAAATTGAATAAAGGGTTGAGTTTTGTTGATAAAGGGTTGATTTGTGTTGATAAAGGGTTGATTTGTGTTGATAAAGGGTTAATTTGTGTTGATAAAGGGTTGTGTTGATAAAGGGTTGTGTTGATAAAGGCTTGATTCTTTTGATAAAGGTTGGATTGTGTTGATAAAGGCTTGAATTGTGTTGGTAAAGGGTTAATTTGTGTTGATAAAGGGTTGAATTCTGTTGATAAAGGGTTGTGTTGATAAAGGGTTGATTTGTGTTGATAAAGGGTTAATTTGTGTTGATAAAGGGTTAATTTGTGTTGATAAAGGGTTGATTATGTTGATAAAGGGTTGATTATGTTGATAAAGGGTTGATTGTGTTGATAAAGGCTTGGATTGTGTGGATAAAGGGTTGAATTCTGTTGATAAAGGGTTGTGTTGATAAAGGTTGGATTGTGTTGATAAAGGATTGACTGTGTTGATAAAGGGTTGAATTGTGTTGATAAAGGGTTGACTGTGTTGATAAAGGGTTGAATTGTGTTGATAAAGGGTTGGATTGTGTTGATAAAGGGTTGATTGTGTTGATAAAGGGTTGATTGTGTTGATAAAGGGTTAATTTGTGTTGATAAAGGGTTAATTGTGTTGATAAAGGGTTGATTTGTGTTGATAAAGGGTTAATTTGTGTTGATAAAGGGTTGGATTGTGCTGGATAAAGGATTGTATTGGAAACGCTGGTGGATTGCGGCTAAATTCCACATGCGGTATTGGATAAGTGTTCAGATCCTCCTACTTAGAATTTAGTGGATGAAAAGAGAATTAGCTTCAGGATTAAAAGAAAAATTTTGTGACGGTGTTGTGACTGGTGGACAGTGATGATGATAGTGTAGTATGAAATAGTGACTACACCTTAAAGACAGTGATGGGTGGATGAAAACAGTGACTAGTGGATGAAGGTTGTCAAGATTGGATAAAAGAAAATGATAAAAGAAAATGATAATGGCAGTGATAATGACAGTGATAATGGCAGTGAGAATGGCAGTGATAAAGATAAGAATAATGACACAGAGACCTAACAAAAATAACGAAAAAATAAAAAAAATAGTGATAAAAATAGTGTTTCAGGATAAAGATAAAGATGAAGATAGTGAATTGTGGATTAGATACGAGTGGATAGTGAAATTTTCTAGCAGACAGTGATAATGATAGATAAGTGTTAATTCTCTCTCTCTCTCTCTCTCTCTCTCTCTCTCTCTCTCTCTCTCTCTCTCTCTCTCTCTCTCTCTCTCTCTCTCTCTCTCTCTCTCTCACCTGTAATGATCACTCAGGTATTTGTTTATTCTTGTGCGGAGAGAGAGAGAGAGAGAGAGAGAGAGAGAGAGAGAGAGAGAGAGAGAGAGAGAGAGAGAGAGAGAGAGAGAGAGAGAGAGAGAGAGAGAGAGAGAGAGAGAGAGAGAGAGAGAGAGAGAGAGAGAGAGAGAGAGAGAGAGAGAGAGAGAGATGGGAGAAAGAAGCAAGAAAGATGGGAAGTAATAAAAATTTTGAGAGGAGGAAAGAGAAGAGAGAGAGATTGAGACATAACGAAGAAAACGAAGAAAAGGAAGACAAAAAAAGAAGAAAATTGAAAGAAAGGAAAAGGAAAAGTAAATAAAACAAAGAATGAGAAAAGGAGAGAATTAAAAACAAATTAAGAGAAATTACATTCAACCTAACTTGATTTTTACTATATATATCACAATACTCTCTCTCTCTCTCTCTCTCTCTCTCTCTCTCTCTCTCTCTCTCTCTCTCTCTCTCTCTCTCACCTGTGGGCAGCACCGGACACTGCATCATCAGCTGGCCATGTTTACCTGTGGAAGATAGACAGTTAATTAAGCACGCGTCTCACCTGTTTATTTGAGAGAGAGAGAGAGAGAGAGAGAGAGAGAGAGAGAGAGAGAGAGAGAGAGAGAGAGAGAGAGAGAGAGAGAGAGAATCACACACTCAAGAACATCCATTACCAGATGAGTTTTCTTTCACACACACACACACACACACACACACACACACACACACACACACACACACACACACTAGGCCGCAAGGTAAGGGTCCAAAGGGGGGAAAGAGGAGGATCTAGGGGGTAGGGGAGGGTCCAGTGGGAGGGGAAGGGGAAAGGGAAGGGGGAGGGGGTAGATGGCGCGGCGTTGTAATAACAGGCTTGGCATCAGTTAGTGTTTGTTGGTCACAGCAGGAAGGACACGACTCACGGATACTCTCTCTCTCTCTCTCTCTCTCTCTCTCTCTCTCTCTCTCTCTCTCTCTCTCTCTCTCTCTTCATTGTTTTCTTTCCTCTCCTACTTTTACTTTCTTCCACCTTTCTTATTTTTCTATTTCCTTTTTTATGTTTATTTCTTCATTGTCTTATTTGCATTTTCTCTCTCTCTCTCTCTCTCTCTCTCTCTCTCTCTCTCTCTCTCTCTCTCTCTCTCTCTCTCTCTGCTTATTTTCCTTGACTTTCTCCATTCTTTTGTTCCTCTCTCTCTCTCTCTCTCTCTCTCTCTCTCTCTCTCTCTCTCTCTCTCTCTCTCTCTCTCTCTCTCTCACTTCCTTCCCACTTTCCCTTCCTCTCTACACATCCTATTCTTCCTTATTCTTGTACTTTATCATCCTTCCTTTATTTATCTCCTTTCCTCCTCTTTCTACGACAAACATAAATACATCTGCCTATTAAGAGAAGGGATATTAGAAGCCTAACGTAATCTTGTACAAATATGAAAAGATAGATTAATAAATATATGTAAAGAAATGCAATGAAGTGTTTTATTTTCCTCATCTTTTCACTTTCTTTTTATTATCTTTCATTTTTCTCTTCTCTTTCCTCAGTTTTACTTTTTTCCCCCATTTGTTATCCTGCAAATAAGTGTTTTTTTTTCTTTCTAATCTTTATTTTATCTTTCTACTCTTTTTCTTTCTCTTTTCTCTCTCTCTCCTCACTCTTTTTCCTTTCCTCTATTCTCCCAATTACGTAAATAAATCTTGTGTTTTGTCATGTTTTTTTTTTCCTTTCTATTCCTTTTCCTTTTTTTCCTTGCTCTCTCTTCAGCCTTTCCCCTTTCTCTTTTTCCCAAATAAGTAAGCAAATCCTACTTTTCTTTCACCTACTACTTTCCTTCTCCATTTCTTTCCCCTCCTTTCTCTTCAGCATATCTCCTTTCTCTTCTCCTCTCCTCTCCTCTCCTCCCAAATAAGTAAACATATCTCATTATATAATTTTCTCATCCTAATAGTTTCCTTCTTTCTCTCTTCTCTCTCTATTTAATCTTTCCCTCAAAACAAGTAAACTTTTTTTCTTTTATCCTCGTACTTATCTCTTCCCTTTCCTTTCTCTTCTCTCCCTTTAGCATCAACCCTTTCTCTCCACGTCCTATTCCCACACCCCCCACCACCACCACCACCACCACCACCACCACCACCACCCTCTTGCATACTTCTCACACTCAGCACAAACATTTTCTCTGACCCCACCAGGAGTTTGTGCCCCGTAAGACCTGCCTTGTATTGTTTTCATGGGGCGGAGGTCACCTGGGGGCTCGCGCGCTGACCGGGTGGGCCATGGGTCAGGGTGAGGCAGAGGTGGGGTAGGGTGAGACTAGGTAAGGTTGGGTAAGGCTGCGTTAAGGTGTAGCGTGTGTGTGTGTGTGTGTGTGTGTGTGTGTGTGTGTGTGTGTGTGTGTGTGTGTGTGTGTGTGTGTGTGTAAACTTGTGGGTATTTTTTGAGTATATGTGGGTATTTCTAGCTATGTAGGCATGTGTGGGTATATTTTTGGGTATTTTTGGGTATGTGTGGGTATATTTGTGTGTATTTTGTGGGTATATAAGTGTGTAGGAGTCAATATTTTTGTGCGTAAGTGGATAAGTGTTTGGATAAGGTGAGCATGTGGATATGTGGAACTAATACGACTTATTAAACACCCATTCACACTGACACTATATTCATCCCCTCTCCCTCTCTCTCTCTCTCTCTCTCTCTCTCTCTCTCTCTCTCTCTCTCTCTCTCTCTCTCTCTCTCTTGGGCAATCTCTCCATCGCTGGGAGGACAAATTGCAGCGGTAGGAAGCTGATAACCCGGTAATTCTCAAGTCTGATTGTGATTCTTATCAGCCTAACCACCACCACCACCACCACCACCACCACCACCGCTATTATCACCACTACTACTATCACCAAAACTGCTCCTCCTCCTCTTCTTCTTTCTTCTACTACTACTACTACTACTACTGTTACTACTATTATTGCTCTTGGTGCTGGTACTACTACTACTACTACTACTACTACTACTACTACTACTTTCACTACCAGTATCATTTTATCACCCTTACCTCTATCACTACCACCACCACCACCGCCACAACAACAACAACAACAACAACAACAACAACAAACAACAACTACTACTACTGACAACAACAACAACACCAGTACTATTACCACCACCACCACCACCACCACCACACAGACAGTAGCCAGCACCACACAATCACCACCACCACCACCACCACCACCACAATCACCCACAATCACATGCAAATCACCGCCATTTATACCTTCGTTCCCACCTGTGCTTAACGCGCCAATACAGCCAATCACACGCGTTTCCAATCAGGGTTATCGCCACAAATGCCGCAACGCTATTGGTTGCCGCCGCCCATCACGCCCTCCCATTGGTCCCCAGCTGGGCGCCTTGACTGCATAATGAGCGGTGATTGGCTGGTCTGTTCAGTAAAGGATGT
>NC_087195.1:3540000-3545000 GCF_035594125.1 Scylla paramamosain
TTCTTCTTCTTCTTTTGAGTTCCAGTGGTTTATGTCCATTTGCTTCTCTTTTTCTTTTTTTTTCTTTTTTCTCCTTTTTTTCATGGCATCGTGTTCTTGATATTTAACAAGTGTCATTTTGCTGTTTTTTTTTTTTCTCGTACCTTTTTCTTTATTATTATTCACACTCTTGCTCACGCTCTTATTAATCCTGCTTGCTTCTAATTCCTTCATTCTTGCGCTTTTCGTTGCATGTTCTACTTTATTCATTATTCTTTCCATTACTGATTTTTGCTTTCCAGTTTTTCGTTTGCTATTATTAACATTTTTACTTTAATTTTCTCATTTACTCTCCTTTATCAATTCTTCCTTCTCTCTTCCCTTTCTTATGTCTTTACATCATCTATTACTTTACTAATTCTTCATTTCCTTACACGCACTCCTTTCTATTTCTCTATTCTCTCATTCTCTTACTTATTCTTTCCTTTCTCTGTTCTTTTATTCGTTTTCTTTTACAAATCCTTATTGTTTACTCTTTCATTCTCCTAGTTACTCCCTTTTCTCGTTCTCCTCTCCTCTTATTTCCTTCTTTTTTGGTGTGTTTTGCATCTTTTTATTCTTTCATTTCCTAATTTACTCTCTTCTGTTCTCTTCCTTATCCTTTCTTCTTAAGTTTAAATCGTCATTAATTCTTCATTCGATTACAATCACTCTTACTAGTTCATTTTCTCCTCTCATCCTTTTATTTATTCTCATTTTCTCTTCTTCCTCTTCTCTTCTTTCTGTTTTCTTCCACTCCTCTTCTCTCAATCTTCTCTTTTCTTATTCTTCTCTTCTTCCTCTCCTCTTGTCTCATTCCTTTCTTCCTTTCCTCTTCTCTTGTTTTCCTCTTCCTCCTCTTCTCTTCTCTTCTCTTCTCCTCTACATCCGTCTGTTCACATTCTCCTACAGCACTAGGCGGCAATTTCTTAATCCTCTACGTCATATTATCGCATCCGTCTCCGGGTCCGGTTAAGGAGAAATTATTGCCGGTTTTCATTTATCCGGCGCATCAGAATGGAAGGGTTACGGCCGGTTAAACGAGCGGGAAGGCAAACACGTGCGAGACCAAACTCCTGATACCGTCCAAAATCCGTTTATCAAGTCATCCGGGTCCGCTTTAATCCGCGTATCAGCCTCGGTCAGTCCGCTTAAATCAATAGCGGCCGGCCTTAAGTATGGGTTCGGTGAGGCGGGAGGCTGGGAGTGTCACAATTAGCTAAACGAAACAGCTCATTGGTATCCGAACCGGCCCGGAGTCGGTTCAGGTGGTCGGGCTGGTTATCGGCCAATCGATCAAGATGTCTGCTCGCCACGGACAGCCGGTTAGCGTGTGTCATCCATCAGCGGACATGACCGGTTCACCAACATTATTAATTGCTATAAAAACTGGTTCTCGCCTTTAAACAGACTGGTCAGTGGAGGGATGCCGCGCCGCGCCCCGTCACAGCACCCAGGCCCGCCCTCTGTCACTCACCCTCAAAGTGCTCGCCTCCTTGTGTGTTGTTCGGTTATGTTCGGTTTATTTTACCGGATCCGTAAAGGATTCTCGTGTCCGTAACACTGGCACTTATTTATATCACTGCAACTTGTATTCTGTCAGTCAGTCGAGGAAATGTTCTTCTGGTCATGTGGTTCGGTTATATTCTGCTCATTTTATCCGGATCCGTAAAATTTCTCGTGCTCGATTATTGATTTTCTTTTATGCTTATCAGTGAGCTTTGTTTTCTGTCACTCGGTCGTGTAAAAGTTGGTGCGGTTAAATTCGGTTTATTTTATCCGGATCTGTAAAGGTTTCTCGTGTCCGTAATACTGACACTTGTTTATTCATATCAATGCAATTTGTATTCTGTCAGTCAGTCGTGGTGATGTAGTTCGGTTATATTTTGTTTATCTTATCCACATGTGAGAAAATTATAATGTTCGGATAAAAGAAGATTAAAGAAAGCTTGTTTTGCTCGACATTTTCTTTGATCCGTATCAATGAGACTTGTATTCTGTCAGTCAATCTGGAAATGCTCAGATGATTATGTGCTTCGGTTATGTCTTCCTTATTTTATCCGGATTCGTTGAGATTTCTCGCGTCCGGATTATTGACACTTGCTTATCCGTATCACTGAGACTTGTTTGCTGTCAGTCAGTCTGGAAATGCTCGGATTGTTATGTGGTTCAGCTACACCTGGTTTATTTTGCTCGGATTCGCAAAGATTTTTCGTGTTTAGTTAAAAGAAGACTAGTTCTGCACGAGTATTTGACATCTTATCCGCATCAGTGAGACTCGTTTTCTGTCAGTCAGTCGTGGAAATATTCAGATGGATGTATATATAGTTTAGTTCTGCTCTGCTTTTATTCATTTTCTTAAAGATTTCTCGTTTCCGGACGAACGATTGTATCCTCTGCCGGATTATTTGAAAGGTTCATATTTGTCGGTCCCAGGATGTGTCCATGTGTGGTTTGTTTCTGATTTGCCTTTGTTCGTACCCGCATCCGCTCAAGATTACTCAAGACTTTCTCAACTTTGCGAAAATTTTCAAGGTCAAATTCGTAAAAAATCTTGTACATATCAACACATTTACAATTCCTCACAGTTTAAAAGTTAGGAACCAACTCAGTGGGGCTGCATGTTCTGCTTATCCTAGTTTCTGAATCTACAGTAATAAATAATTAAGGAAGATCATATACCAGATTAAAAACACTTCATTACCCAAATTATAAACAGCTTTATAATGCCCGAATTAGCGGAGGTGTGATATACTGGATCACCACTGACTTCACCAATTATAAACACTAAGATGAAATAATGTTAGGAAGAAGGAATATGATGTACAGTCTCGGCCAGAAGTGTTGTAATCTACACTCTCACTTGCACTGTGTTTAGCGTGTTCCTTCAGTCTCACGTCCTCTGATCTCCTGGGAACCTTTCACTTCTCATGTGTTGCAAGGTGACAGGCAGCACAGCGGAGGACTGGCGGTGGAGACGACACAGTTAAATTAGCGGAAAAGAACACGGCGCGTGAACAAACTTTTGGCCCTGACTGTACCAGGTTAGCTGCAGCGCACTCATATGTTGTAGTATCCGAATTAACGAAGGTCTGATACGCAGGATTATTATTGACTTGATATTCGAATCATACACAGTTCCAGATGCAGTAGTGTCCGAATTAACGAATGTTTTATATCAGATTAAAATTGGTTCAGTATTTGCATTATAAAGAGTCCGAATTTAGAAGTCTCCTCTACCAAACTGACAGCAGCAGTTTGGTATCCGAATTAAAAGAAGAGACTTAGATGTAGAAGTGTTCGGATTAACGAATCTCATATATCAAATTAACAATGACTTGGTATCCGGATTACAAAGAACTTCATATATATATATATATATATATATATATATATATATATATATATATATATATATATATATATATATATATATATATATATATATATATATATATATATACCGAACTAACTAAGGTCAGATATTATTGGTTTCATCTCCGAATTATAAACAGTTCCGGATGTAGCAGTGTCCGAATTAACGAATATCACGTGCCAGATTACCGGTAGCGGCTTAAAATGTAGTGCTGTCCGAATTAACGGAAGTCCGAATTAAAGAAAGTCCGATTTAACGAGAGCCCGAATAAACGAAAGTCCGAAATAACGAGAACCCGAATGAACAAATATCCGAATTAACGAATGTCCGAATAAACGAAAGTCCGAATTAACGAAAGCCCAAATAAACCAAAGTCCGAATTAATGAGACCCCGAATAAACAAAAGTCCGAATAAACGAAAGCCCGAATTAACGAGTCCGAATAAACGAAAGTGAACAAATGAAGGTCAGATACGCCGGATTATCATTGCTTTCACATTCGAATTACAAACTTTCCCAGATGCAGTAGTGTCCGAGTGAGGGAACATGCAGCAGGAGGAAGGCGGCGGTCAGGTCCCAGCATTATCAGAGGCCTGGTGCGCGGAATAATGATGCCCCTGATGAGTCTGGTGCGCGGGGAAAAAGTGTTTGTTAATGGAACAGGAGTCGCCGCGCCGGACCACAAGCTTGCTGCATCTACTTGTGTCCTCAGATTGTTATCACCACATCCCCACATTTGCTCGCCGTATATAGCCGAGGTACTGCCCTGATGTGAGTGTGCCCTCATCTTCGCCGCCACCACTTGCACCATTACCACCACCATTACCACCACCGCGACCCCTGCCACCATCATCACCACCGCCATCACTATCATTAATTATAAAACGAATGCTCGAGAGGAGGATTAACAGAGTCCAATGCTGATGCACGATTTGGTTATAAGCACACACACACACACACACACACACACACACACACACACACACACACATGCGTGCGCCTCCACCTCACCATTGCATGTTCTCTTAATTGCAATTAGGACCAGGTACAAGGACTGGGCGAGTAATTAGTGGACAGGTAAAGACCGCCACACCTGAGCGAGGACAAGCCGCAGGGACTAAATTAGGGTGGTTTACCTGTGACTGATTGTGTCCACCTGAGCCTCACCTGTAACTCTTTCCACCTGGACTCGCTTGCTGCTGTCTACCTGTCTGTTTGTCTGCGTGTGTGTGTGTGTGTGTGTGTGTGTGTGTGTGTGTTTTTTTTTTTTCTTTCTCAGTTACTTATTTTTCTTTTCTTTTTTTCTTTTTTAGACCTGCAATTTTCCTCTCACTCTCTCTCTCTCTCTCTCTCTCTCTCTCTCTCTCTCTCTCTCTCTCTCTCTCTCTCTCTCTCTCTCTCTCTCTCTCTCTCTCTCTGCCTTATTTATTTTTTTCTTTCTCTTTCTGGCTTACTTTTTTTTCAGTTTTGCCCTGCGAGTATGTGTATCTCTCTCTCTCTCTCTCTCTCTCTCTCTCTCTCTCTCTCTCTCTCTCTCTCTCTCTCTCTCTGGTGGTTATTATAAGTGATTAAGGAAGATTAAAGCAGCAAGAAAAGAACTACTATTG
>NC_087195.1:3550000-3555000 GCF_035594125.1 Scylla paramamosain
CTTAAATTTAAAAAAAATATGAAAATGAATGTAGAGAAGGTGCACAGAATTAATGAAAATGAGTAATGATAAAATAATGGTGAAAAAAGGAATCTGAGGTGTGTTTGGACTCACCCTGGTGGGCACAGGTAAACAGCACAGGTGAGTCACGTACCTGTGGGTTAAGAAAATACCAGGTGAGGGAAATTCATATTAAAGAGAAGAAAAAGAAATTGTGTATTAATGCAGAACTTGAAAAAAATGCAAAAAATGTACAGTATACATTTTTTATTAATTAATTTCAGTACTTTTATTAATATTTCTATAATTTACGATTCTCTGTGTCAAGAAGTAATAAGTAGATACAAAATAAATATAAGTAAATCCCATACAAAGACTGACAGATATAAGAGAGGGAGAAAAAAATAACAATTCATTTTTCATATATTTTGTTATACGTTTAATTTCTTACTTTCAAAAATATCAATGGTAAAACAAAAACGAGGTAGAAAGGTACAAATATATAAATTCTTTAGAGGAAAATTATTAATAAGAATCTATTTAATGTTGTCTCTTATCTTTCTGTAGCTAAGCACTGTTGAATAATTGTTTGCCAGGTGAAGCAATATAAGGAAGGATCAATGCAAACAACTAAGTTCCCCTTACGTACTAAATGTAAATAGAAAACGAAACATTTATCCTTTCACAGCAACGGCCCTTTTACGACTCCACTTTGCTCTGAAAATATAAGGTTAAAAATAAATCAGATAGAAAACTGTACAAATCTATAAATTTCTTACGAAAACAAGAGATAAGAAAACAAGAAAAAAAAAGGAAAAAAGATATAATTTTCTTAGTCCTTCTATAGTTATCCTCTGACAAATTTCTGATCATGTTGAGATATATAACGTCACAAATAAAGATGATAGAAAGAAACAGCAAATTCACAAAGTTCCCACGAAGACGACTACCAGAAAAGAAGGAGGAAAAAGGAGAAGAGAACAAAAGTTTCAGTGTTTCCATAACCACGCTCCTTTACGAGTTCCTATCATGCTCAGAAATATTTAGTAGGGACAGTATAAATATATAAGTTTCACACTAACACTACCAAAAAAAGCAGGACAGTTACCTTGATGTTTCCACAGTTATCCTTCTTTGCGAACTGCTTATGATGTTGAGAAATATGAAAAAAAAAGGTATACAAATATATAAATTTCACACTAAGACTAAAAAAAAAAAAAAAAGAATTGCAGTTGTTTTTTTGGTCTCTTTAGTTATCTTCCTTTACGAATTGCTTATTACGTTAAGAAATATGAAAAACAGGTACAAATATATTAACTTCACACCAAGACTACAAAAAAAGAAAAAAGAAATAATTGCAGTTAATTTTTTGGTCTTTCTTTAGTTATTTTCCTTTACGAATTGCTTATTATGTTAAAAAAAACACATAAATAAATAAATTCCGAGCTAAGACTACAAAAAAATACAATCATCTCAGTCTTCCCATCATCATCATCTTCACAAAGCATAAAGCACAGACAGAACCAACACAACCCCTTACCGCTCTAGGAAATATTAAGTAGAAAAGCACAAATACACACAGTCCCTTATCGCGCCGTGAAATGTGAAGTAGAAAGAGTACAAATATATAAATCCTACCAAAGGCTACAGGATGCGAGGAGAAAACACGACAGGGGGCAAACATACGCCACTTCCATCACGCCCCGCCACCAACCCAAGGCGAGGCGGGCACTTTCACCATAGAGGCAAGGAAAACACGGGGAAATCTGTGTGTGTGTGTGTGTGTGTGTGTGATTATATTTAATGTACAACTATTCTTTTTTCTCTCTCTCTAAGACAACTAAATCATTTCTTTCTTTATCCTTTTCATTTTCCTTCCTTTCGTCTTGATTTTCTCCCTCTTCCCTTCTTTGTTGTGTTCTCTCTCTCTATTTTCCTTCTCTTCTTCTTCTTCTTCCATTGTCATCATCCTTTCACTTTCTTCCTTTTTGTTTCTCCTTTGTTTTCTCTTTTGTATTTCTTCTTTCTATGCTTCGTCACCTCTCTTCTCTTCTTTGCTTCTTACTGTTATTTTCTCTCTCTCTCTCTCTCTCTCTCTCTCTCTCTCTCTCTCTCTCTCTCTCTCTCTCTCTCTCTCTCTCTCTCTCTCTCGTGTGTGTGTGTGTGTGTGTGTGTGTGTGTGTGTGTGTGTGTGTGTGTGTGTGTGTGTGTGTGTGTGTGTGTGTGTGTGTGTGTGTGTGTGTGTGTGTGTTTGTGCTTTCTTCTTCTTTTCTGTATTTCTACATTCATATATCATTATTCTCTATTTGTTTATTAATTTCTCTCTCTCTCTCTCTCTCTCTCTCTCTCTCTCTCTCTCTCTCTCTCTCTCTCTCTCTCTCTCTCTCTCTCTCTCATGTCCTTGTCTCTACTCTTCCTCAGTCATCCATATTTCTTCTTCTTCTTCCTCCTCCTCCTCCTCCTCCATCTCTTCCTCTCTCCTCTCCCTGTCGATACCATCTCCACATTTGCATGAAGTGAAGTGACATAAAGTCGCCCTGGCTCTCTCTCTCTCTCTCTCTCTCTCTCTCTCTCTCTCTCTCTCTCTCTCTCTCTCTCTCTCTCTCTCTCTCTCTCTCCCTTCCTCCCACTGTCTCGCCTCGTCAACATTTTCTCAAAACAAAATAAAAAATAGAGTAAAAGAAGAGAGAGAGAGAGAGAGAGAGAGAGAGAGAGAGAGAGAGAGAGAGAGAGAGAGAGAGAGAGAGAGAGAGAGAGAGAGAGAGAGAATTGTAGCTGTTTAGAAAAAAGTCAGTCTCGTGATAAGAAACAGTATTTGTCTGAGAGAGAGAGAGAGAGAGAGAGAGAGAGAGAGAGAGAGAGAGAGAGAGAGAGAGAGAGAGAGAGAGAGAGAGAGAGAGAGAGAGAGAGCAGGATTACAACATTCAGGTCACACAACTACTCGTTACCAGGTCAAGTGGCAAACCTTCTTGAAATTTATTTATTTATCTGCTTGATATATTTTTCGAAACATTTCAATATACAGCGAAGAATCTCTCTCTCTCTCTCTCTCTCTCTCTCTCTCTCTCTCTCTCTCTCTCTCTCTCTCTCTCTCTCTCTCTCTCTCTCTCTCTCTCTCTCTCACTATCCTTCACTCCTTTCCTCCATCCATCTTCTCCTTTTCCTCACTTCATCTTCTTTCCTTTTCTTCTTTCTTCCTTCTTTCCATTTTTTCCTTCATTCTTCAATTCTTTATTTTTGCTTCTGATATCTTAACCCCTTTCTTCCTTGCTATTTTATTTAGTTTTATATATATTTTTTTTATTATTGTATTTCTTTCTATGTTTATCTGTAGGTCTGTCTGTGTGTATGTCTGTTTCTCTCCCCCTTCCCTCTCTGTCTCTCTCTAACTCTTCCTCTTCCTCTTCCTTCCTCCTCCCTCCCTCTCTCCCTCTCTCCCTCTCCCTCTCACTCACTCATTTACACGCACATAAAACGTTTAATCCACGTAAGCGGCAGAGGAGGTGAGAGGGGAGGGAGAGTGAGAGGAAGAGAGGGAGAGGGAGAAAGAGAGGGAGAAAAAATCTGATATCAGCGTGATAAAGTGGTTTCATTTATCTGGTGTGGCAGTGTGTTGATGGCTGGGACAGAGAGACATTTGGGTGATCTGTCTCTCCCTAGTTCATCTCTCCCTCTCTCCGTCTGTTTCTGTCTCTCTCTCTCTCTATCTCCCCGTCTCTGCATCTCTAGCTCCCTGTCTCTCCCTAGTTTATCTCTCCCTCTCTCCGTCTGTTTCTGTCTCTCACTCTCTCTATCTCTCCGTCTCTGCATCTCTAGTTCACTGTCTTTCCCTGGTTCATCTTTCCGTCTCTCTGTCTATCTCTCTTTTTCTTCACCTCTCTCTCTCTGTTTATCTCTCGTTCTCTATTTTTCTCTTCTTGGTTTATCTTTCCCCCTCTTTGTCTCTCTTCGTCTCTTTCCTTCTATGTCTCTCTCTCTGGTTCATCTTTCTCGGTCTTTTGCTTCCTCACTGATTCGTCCCTCCGTCTCTTTATCTCTCCCTCTCTCCGTGTCTCCCTGGTTATCTCTCCCTCTCTCCGTCTCCCTGGTTATCTCTCCCCCTCTCCGTCTTTCTCCGCCTCTCCGTCTCGTCTGGTCTTTTAACAGTTTAGTCACTTTAGTTTTGTTAGGTTAAAAAAATGAACGAGTGAATGAATGAAAAAATAGTAAGAAGGAATAAATAAATAAATAAGTTGGCTGGTAAGTAGACAAGTTGGTAAATAAGTTACTTGGTTACT
Source organism: Scylla paramamosain (assembly GCF_035594125.1). Classification (NCBI taxonomy): domain Eukaryota; kingdom Metazoa; phylum Arthropoda; class Malacostraca; order Decapoda; family Portunidae; genus Scylla; species Scylla paramamosain. The sequence continues at coordinate 3,554,278 of NC_087195.1, forward strand.
TAATGGGTAAGTGAATAAACAAACAGCTTCCTAACCTCATCTAATTAACTAAACTAAAAACCCAATAAACAGGTAATTAATAAGGAACAAATAGTAGTTTTCGTGGTGTTTAATTTAAGATGAGCATTTTATTTATTTTTTTTTATTATTTCTTATTTGCTTATTTTATGTTGTTCTCTTTTTCATTCGATGGTTTGGTTTACTCCTTTGTTGATATTCTTAATTGTCTGTTTGTATGTCTGTCTGTCTATCTGCCAATATGTTTAACTCTCTCTCTCTCTCTCTCTCTCTCTCTCTCTCTCTCTCTCTCTCTCTCTCTCTCATAAACTTCGTTGCATTTCGTCATATTATAAGCGGGAAGGACAGGACCGGAATAGAGAGAGAGAGAGAGAGAGAGAGAGAGAGAGAGAGAGAGAGAGAGAGAGAGAGAGAGAGAGAGAGAGAGAGAGAGAGAGAGAGAGAGAAATGCGTAATACACAAAGTTGTTGTCCTTTCCTCTCCTTCCCTCCTCTCCTTCTCTAAATACCTCCTTCCCTGCATTTCTTCTTCCCTCCTTCCCTTCTTCCTCCATTCCTCCTTCCCTCCATTCCTTCTTTCCTCTCCTTCCCTCCTTCCTTCTCTCCATTCCCCTTTACTTCTCTCCTTCTCTCCTCTCCATTCCTCCTTCTCTTCTCTCTTTCCCTCCATTCCTCCTTTTCTACTTTCCCTCCTCTCCATTTCTCC
>NC_087195.1:3565000-3577500 GCF_035594125.1 Scylla paramamosain
GAGGAGAGGAAGAGGAGAAGGAGATGATTACTTAATTTGTTTATTTATTTTAATTTTTTTCTTCATCTCTCAATTTGCAACTTATATTCTTTTCTTTTTTTCTTTTCTTTTCTAAATATAAATTGTTTTTCCTTACTTTTCTTCACTTCACTTTTTTTCATAATTTGCTGTAATATTTTTTTCCTTTTTCTCTTTTTTTCTCTTTTTTTACTTTACTATTTCCATCTTGTGTTTATATTCAGGTTAATTTCTCTCACCCTCTCCTATTCTCTCTTCCTCCTTCCCTCCCCCTCCTTCCCTTTCCTCCCTCCATCCATCTCCCCCCTTCCCCTCTCTCTCTCTCTCTCCCTTCCCCCTCTAACGATAAAATAATTCCCACCTTTCCTTTCCTCTCCCTCTACCTCCCTCTCCCCCACCCGTGATACTATCAAGCTTGTCAGGGCGTTATATGTAAATTGGGCAGCCTAAGGTCACGAGGGGTCAGGGGTCACGAGTCAAGGGTTATGCCCACTACTAGGACCTTCGGGGGCATAAATACAACCAGATCTGTAATTAATAAGGTGTTTGTCTGAGAAAAGAGGAGAGGTGGTGGTGGTGGTGGTGGTGGTGGTGGTGGTGGTGGTGGATAAGAAGAGATAGTTTGGATGAAGGAGTTGGTGATGGTTAGAGAGGAGGAAGAAGAGGAAGAGGAGGATGAGGAAGAGGAGGAGAGGTAAGTATTTGTGGTGTTGATGGTACCAGAAGCGGTGGAGGAAAAGGAGGGAATGATAATAAGAGAAATGAAAGAAGAAAAGGAGGAGGACATGAAATGAAAGAGGTAGGAGAGGAAGAAAAGATGACGATGATGGGAAGGAGAGAAAAAAAAAGGAAAAGGAAGAAAGAATGAATAATTAGGATCAGGAGGGAAAAATAAGATGGTGTAGAAGCAAAGAGACGATAAATAAAATAAATAAAAGATAAACAAGAAGATGAGATAAGAAATTAATGGAAGAGAAAAGAAAGAAAAAAAGAATAAATGAAAAAAATTTGGAAGGAAAATATAAACAAATGCAGATGAGAGAGAGAGAGAGAGAGAGAGAGAGAGAGAGAGAGAGAGAGAGAGAGAGAGAGAGAGAGAGAGAGAGAGAGAGAGAGAGACGTGACTAGATGAGATAAAGAGACATTTTATCCTTATCTCTCAACATTCTCTCTCTCTCTCTCTCTCTCTCTCTCTCTCTCTCTCTCTCTCTCTCTCTCTCTCTCTCTCTGCTCACGTCCTCTTTCCATTCTCTAATTATTTTACATTCTTCTTCTTCCTTTTTTTCTGTTTTATTTCTTCTATTATCTTCCTTCTTTAATCTTGTCTTTCCTTTTCCTTCTTTCCTTTTTTTCTAACGTCCATTATTATTCTTTCCTTTTAATTTGCATTCTCTTATTTCATCACTAATTTCATCCTTCCTCCTCCTTTCATTCTATCTTCATCCTCTCCTATCCGCTTTCTTCTTTTCCTTCACTTCTTCATTACACTTCCCTCTTCTTCTTTCATCACTCAGTTGCTCCTTCACTCTTCCTTCCCTTTAGTCTATCAATCCTTCTTTACTTCTTCCCACCTTCTTTATTTTATTCCTTCATTCTCTCACAGTTCCTTTTTCGTTCGTTATTCACTCCTCCCTTTCTTCCCTTCAATTTACTAACACTTATTTCCTTCTTTCTATATTTATTTTCATTTGTACAGCTACTTCTTTCTTATATCCTTCATTCCTTCCTATTTTCAAACTACACTTTTTTCCATCTACTTGTCTTTCTTTTTTTATTCTCTTCTTCTTCCTCTCCTTCATTCATTTAACTAGTTTTCCTTTTCCTTCATCACTCATTTCTCACTTCCTTCCCTTCCAGTCTTCCATCCCCCTTCTCATTCTCTATCTATCTAACCTAACCTAACCTAACCTAACCTAACCTATCTTTCCTTATATTTAGTTCCTTCTAATCTTCTAATCCCTCCTCCTCTTCTTCCTCCTCCTCCCTACCTACTCCTCCTACACAACGCAACCTCCCTACCTTCTTCAGTTAATACCCTCCCCATCTCATCCCATCCCTCCCTTCCTCAACTTTCACGAGGGCGAGCGCAAAATGTCATCAGGTATGGGAGGGCAAGGAGGTCAGGGGGTCAGGGGGAGGGCCAAAGGTCAACCTGATGCTCTGGGAGGGAGAAGGGAAAGGGAGGGAAGGGAGGGACGGAAAGGGAAGGGAATGGGGGGGGAGAGAGAGAGAGAGAGAGAGAGAGAGAGAGAGAGAGAGAGAGAGAGAGAGAGAGAGAGAGAGAGAGAGAGAGAGAGAGAGAGAGAGAGAGAGAGAGAGAGAGAGAGAGAGAGAGAGAGAGAGAGTGGGGAAAGAAAACGTTTGATGTTGTTTTATTGTTTGTTAATTTTACGGAGCGAGCGAGAGAGAGAGAGAGAGAGAGAGAGAGAGAGAGAGAGAGAGAGAGAGAGAGAGAGAGAGAGAGAGAGAGAGAGAGAGAGAGAGAGAGAGAGAGAGAGAGAGAGAGAATCCAGTCTTGCACAATCTCGGTTTTATCTGTTACATCTCAGCACAAGATAACCTTAAACCGCTCTCTCTCTCTCTCTCTCTCTCTCTCTCTCTCTCTCTCTCTCTCTCTCTCTCTCTCTCTCTCTCTCTCTCAATGAAATCCAATAAAACACATGCGGTGAGAGAGAGAGAGAGAGAGAGAGAGAGAGAGAGAGAGAGAGAGAGAGAGAGAGAGAGAGAGAGAGAGAGAGAAATACACCATATACACAAACAATAATAAAATTTAAATAAAAATCCTTAAAAGAAAAAAAAATCGAGACAGCAGCAGGAGGAGGAAGAGGAGGAAGAGGAAGCGAGGCAAGGAGGGAGGTAAGGAGGAGAGAGGTCGTGAGTAAGAGTGTGGAGGAGGTTGTTTTTACCTCCCTCTCCTCCCTCACCAGCTAGAAGAGGGGCCAGGTTAGTGTTGGTGAAATAGACAGAGTTTTATGTAAATTATTGTTAGAGAAAAATATATACTGAGCTTAGATTTATAAGTGTGAGTGAGTGAGTGACTGACTGACTGACTGACTGACTGATTGGCTGACTGACTTGGCTGACTGACTGACTGACTGACTGACTGACTGACTGATTGGCTGACTGATTGGCTGACTGACTGACTGACTGACTGACTGACTGACTGACTGACTGACTAACTGGCTGACTGACTGACTGACTGACTGATTGGCTGACTGATTGGCTGACTGACTGACTGACTGACTGACTGACTGACTGACTGACTGACTAACTGGCTGACTGACTGACTGACTGACTGACTGACTGGCTGACTGACTGACTAAATGACTCAAAAGCAGACAGTAAAACAGACTGACAGACAGACAAGCACATAAACAAGTAAACAAACAGATAAACAGACAGGAAATAGAAAGGAAAAGTAAATACAGACAGGCAAAGAAATTAACACAAACACAAACCAATAAACAAACAAACAAACTTGGACATACAAACAGACACAAAACAGACACAAATCGACTAATAAAAAAACTAAAAAAAAATAAGAAAGTTATACAATAAAAAAATCAATAAAAAAAGGAGGCGCCAGAGACAGATAACCCACAACTTTCACTCCCCTTCCCGTTTTTTATGAAAGCATTACCCATTTTCTTTAGGTATGCTGATGAGGGGGTGGAAAGGAGGAGGAGGAGGAGGAGGAGGAGGAGGAGGAGGAGGAGGAGGAGGAGGAGGAGTGGGAGCTGGAGGGTTGGGGAGGAGGAGGGTGACGGGAGAGGGGGAGGCAAGGGGTAGAGAGGGGTGGAGGGGGAAGGGGGTACTGTGGTAAACCTTTCATCAGTCAACAGAAAACAGGAGACGGGCACAGTGAGTCACCTTGGCGCGGCGGCGGTCGTGAGAGAGAGAGAGAGAGAGAGAGAGAGAGAGAGAGAGAGAGAGAGAGAGAGAGAGAGAGAGAGAGAGAGAGAGAGAGAGAGAGAGAGAGAGAGAGAGAGAGAGAGAGAGAGAGAGAGAGAGAGAGAGAGAGAGAGAGAGAGAGAGAGAGAGATTCTTAGTGTACGAGTATTACTTGAATGTCTCGGCTCTTTATCATCCCTTTTGTTCAAGTGTTGTTGTGAAGGTGAATAAAAAAAATATATATATGAGCAAAGTTTGTAATTTTTTTTTCATTTCAGTATCCTTTAAATTTTGAAGTGAAATTAAGGTACTATTAGAATTTTTAGACGAGGTAATGTCCTATTTACTTCCGTTTTCTGTATCATTCACAAAATCACTAATCTATGACCAGAACTATAAGATCGAAGCCAAATGTAAATTACGATGAAAATGAAAGAAACTAAGATTTTTTTTTTAAAGATGAAAGACTTTATTGTCCGTTTTCTATCTTTCAAAACAACGAATCAGGTAAATAATTAATTAAAATAAAAATTAAAGTGACCAGTTATTTATCTATCCATTATTTTTTTTTTTCAACAAACACGAAGCCATTTCACCCGCTACCTTTCTATGGCTACCTTTCAAAATGGCACTTGCGTACTTATCCCGAGGTCCATAAGGTTACAAGTTGCATGGAGCCATTAAATATGTACTCCACCTCTCCGGGAGTCGAACCCAGACACAATAATTGGGGTTAGTGAGTGCACAGAGAGCAGAAAGTCACCAGGTAGCCAGTCACTCCTCAAGATTCAAGTTTATTACGCTTTTTTTTTTGTACTTTTTGTGTTACTTGCTTTCTTGCCCTTTTTTTTTTTCTTTTTTTTGCATCATTGTTTTAGTGGTAGTGTGTGTGTGTGTGTGTGTGTGTGTGTGTGTGTGTGTGTGTGTGTGTGTGTGTGTGTGTGTGTGTGTGTGTGTGTGTGTGTTTCCTAATGTGGTGTTTAGTGTATTATTTGTGTGTCTTTGTTGTCTGTCAGTTAACTTGCCTCTCTCTCTTACTCGCTGCATTTTTGTGATGCCTTCATTTATTCATAATTTCTTGATTACATATATAATGAATAACTGGCATACCTTAGCCTGATTTTTATTGCCTCCTCTCTCTCTCTCTCTCTCTCTCTCTCTCTCTCTCTCTCTCTCTCTCTCTCTCTCTCTCTCTCTCTCTCTCTCTGTAAGTGAAGATAATATTTCTTCTTTTTTTTTTCTCTAATAAATTTCTTCCATTTATTTATCTCTTCCTTTTCGTATGAATCACTTTTTTCTCACTTTCTCCTTGTTCTTCCTCCTTTCCTTTTTTTTCTCTTTCTCCTCTACTTATTATTATTTTTCTCCTTTTTTTCCGTCTCTCTCTCTCTCTCTCTCTCTCTCTCTCTCTCTCTCTCTCTCTCTCTCTCTCTCTCTCTCTCTCTCTCTCTCTTCACCCCCAGCACCCCGCCATCTATGGACACCCCTTGGTACACGCTGTAGAAGAATCGGATCCTCTTTCAGATCAACGATAACGATTCAGATCCTAATTTCCCTTTGTGTTTCGGTCACGCCCGGCTCTCCTGAAGGCTTCGCTCACGTGGCCCCCTCACCTGTCCGCCGCTTACCTGTTAACTAGCGTACCTGTATCAGCTACACCTCCCCAGCTGATTGCTTTCACCTGTGTTACTTGTGTGTTACTTGTGTGTTACCTGTGTGTTACCTGTGTGTTACTTGTGTGTTACCTGTGTGTTGGCTGTTGTTAAGGGTTATATTCACGTCTATGCTCACTATTGGTTTGTATTTTTGTCTGGTGTATCTGTAGTAATGGTTGTTTGAGTATAATTGGTATGAACTATTTTTTTTTTAGTGTTTTGTATTCCAAGTTCAGTATTTTTTTTTTCATTATGATAGTTATTTGAGTATTTGTATTTGTTAATTCTTTTTTATTTTCAACCTGGTATGAACTGTTTTTTTTTTTTTTGCATTCCAAGTATTTTTTTTCCTTAATTTTGCATCTGGTACGATAGTTAGTTGAGTATTTGCATTCTAAGTTATGCATTCTCTTCCTCAATTTCCTGTCTAGTTTATCTGCAAGCACACCTGTCAAAATTTACCTGGTTTCAAAATTCTTATACTTTTTACAATAGACTACTTTTCTCTTCATTTGTAGCCCCTCTGATGTGAATATTACTATGTGTATGTGCATTGTTTGTTGTGTTGGACAGGCATGAGTTAGACGTGATTGGATTTGGTAAGGCAAGGTAAGAATCAGATGAGATTACGTAAGATTGCTTAATGAAGGCAGGGAAAGGTTAGGCTAGATCAGGTAAGGTTGAGATGTTGCTAGGTTAAGATTAAGTTAGGTTCATTAAGGAAGAGAAGGAAAGGTAAGGTTAGATAAGTTTAGGTTAGGTAGATTTAGGTACGGCAATATTGCTTTGGTAATGTTAAGTTAGGTGAGGTAAAACAAGACACGATTGATTAGGAAATGTTAGGTTAGGTTAGGTTAAGGCTAGGTTAGGTTAGGTTAGGTTAGGTTAAGGCAATATAAGGTAGATCGAGAATTGTTAGGTAAAAGTTAGGTTAGGTAAGGCAACGTTAGGTAAGTGAAGCAAGGTAAAGTAGCCTAGATAATGTCGGGTTTAGTTAAGTAAAGGTAAATTTAGGTAAGGAAAGACAAGACAGGATTCTTTAAAAAAAAATATTTGACTAATAAAAGTTATGTTATGTGAGGTAAGGCAAGATGCGGTTGATTAAGAAATGTTAGATTGAAGTTATGTTAGGTGAGGCAGGGAAAGACAAGGCAAGGTTCTGTTTGGCTATCAGATATTTATGCTAGGTTAGGTAAGGTGAGAAAAGTGAGAGAGGTAAGATTCGAAAAAAAGTTAGATAAGAAAACGGTGGGAAATACGAAACAGGTAAATAAATAAAGGTCAATAAAATTCCCAACAACAAACACACCTAAACTCATCCTAAGTTCTACCCAGTTCCCCTGTAAAAATCCCTGACAGTATTACCTTCCCTTCCCTTCCCTTCCCTTCCCCAGCCCTGCCTCGCCTACCCTTGCTCTAGTCGGCGATGATAAATGAAAGGTTTATTGTATTTGATTTATGGGTTTTGTGTTCAATTAGAGATTCAAGAGATGAAATATATGGCCTAGCGTTGCTCCCCGACCCCCTCTACTAATTTCTCTCCCTCTTCCTCCCTTCCCACCTCCCTTTCTCCCTTCCCATGCCCACTTCCTTCCTCATTCCCCGTCTATACCATTATTTTCCTTTTCTTCTTTCGTTTTTTTTTCTCCCTTTCTTCATAAATTTTTGTTCCTAGTTATTTTCTGGTGTGGTTTTTTTGTGTGTGTGTGTGTGTGTGTGTGTGTGTGTGTGTGTGTGTGTGTGTGTGTGTGTGTGTGTGTGTGTGTGTGTGTGTGTGTGTGTGTGTGTGTGTGATGAGTTAATTAGTTCGTTGGTGTGTGTGTGTGTGTGTGTGTGTGTGTGTGTGTGTGTGTGTGTGTGTGTGTGTGTGTGTGTGTGTGTGTGTGTGTGTGTGTGTGTGTGTGTGTGTGTGTGTGTGTATTTGGGTACATAACCTTCTCAATCACACAAAAACAAACAAAAAAGACAAACACCAATATCAAACGCATACCGTCCTTAACTACCCCCACAAAAAAAAAAAGAAAAAAAAAAAAAACAGCAAAAAACGAGACTTAAACACCTCAATACTCACAAATCGCTTTTATAAACTACTCAATCCCATTTAGCTTCTCAACGAGCGACGCAGCACGCCTCGCTTCGCTATACCAAACACGCTCGGATCCTCCTTCAACCCACCTCGGGGCGAATCTAACCCCTTATGAATCTGGCAGCTTACAATTTTCATGTTCCTAAATCAGATCCAACCCCCTTTAGCCTGAGCAGACTCCATTACGTGCAGTCTGAAGGCGATTAGATTCTACTTGTAAAGGTAAGGAGTTGCAGGTGGTGAGGGAGTGATGAAGGGGAGGTAGGAGGAAGAATGAAGGAGTGAAGGAGGGAAGGAGAGAATAATTTAAATGGATGGTGAAGGCAAGGAGAGTGAATGAAGTAGTAAGGAAGGAGAGGAGGAGGATAAAGGGATGAAGAAGAGGTAGGAAGGAGAATGAAGGAGAGAAGGACAAGAGAGAATAGTTTAAAGGGATGGTGAAGGGAAAGAGTGAATGAAATAGTGAGAAGGGAGAGAAGGAGGGAAAAGGGAAGAAGGAGAGGCAGGAAGGAGAATGAAGGAGGGAAAGACAGAAGGAGGGAATGAAGTGTGGAAGTGATGATGGGAAAGAAGAACGAATGAATGATAAGAAAAATAAAGAAGGGAAGGAGGGAATGGTATGAACAAGTGATGATGAAGACGGAGAAAGAAATGAAGGAGAGACGAGAAAAGGAGAAAAGGTTAAAGAAGAAGTGGGGAAGAGGAGGATGAGGAAAAGGAGGAAAAGAAAGTAAGTTATAGGAGAGATGAAAAAAAAGCAAATAACGGTAATAGGAGGAGGAAAAGAAAGGAAGATGAAAAAGAAAGAAGGAAAGATTATGAAAGGAAATAAAAGTGGGAGGAAATGAATGAATAAATGAAGTGAAGAAGGAAGGAAGGAAAAGAAGGAAAGAAGGGTAGTTTAGTTCAGAGAGAGAGAGAGAGAGAGAGAGAGAGAGAGAGAGAGAGAGAGAGAGAGAGAGAGAGAGAGAGAGAGAGAGAGAGAGAGAGAGAGAGAGAGAGAGAGAGAGCAAAAAATAACTGGTCGGGATGAAAGTAGCTTCTTGATATGAAAGTCAAGCGACAAATAAGATAAGAATGAAAAAAAGAATAATAAAAAAACAGCCATTTCCTGAATAATAATGAAAACAGAAGGAATAATAATAATAATAATAATAATAATAATAATAATCGAAATTAAGAGGGTTATTTTTTTCTTTACATTTTTATCTTCTTTATTTCACGAAAGAAGGGAAATTGGAAAAAACGTTAATAAAGATGCTAAGTAATAATGGAAATAAGAGTTATGTAAAAAATATATATAATTAAACCTTACCTTATCTTATTTAAATCTTCTTATTATTCCCTCTTTCTTTATCCCCCCAAAAAAAGAAAGATTAGATGAATGAAACTGGAAGAGGAAGAGAATAAAAAAAATAAATGAAGACAGACAAGAACCAGAAAAAAAAACATAAGACAAGGAATTTTAAAAGAACGAACAACAAAAGGGAAAATTTAAGAGAGCGAAGAAGAATAAGAAAAAGAAGAGAAGAAAAAAGCAAATTCAAGAGAACGAAGAGGAATAAGAAAAAGAAGAGAAGAAAGAAAGCAATCAGAAAAAAAAACGAGGAGAAAAAGAGAACAAGGACGAAGAGGAATAAAAGAAAGAAAGGATGGAAGCTAGAAGAACGAAGAATACGAAAAGAAGAAAAGAAAGAAGCAGAAAAAAACAAATAGAAAAGAACAAAAAAACAATGATAACTAGAAGAACGGAGAGGAATAGGAGGAAGAAAGTTAGGAGAACGAAAAACATAAGAAAGTAAGCTACAAGAAAGAAGAAGAGCAGGAGAAATAAGAAAATAAAACGAAGAGGAATAGAAGAAAGAAAAAAAGAGAAACGAGGACCAATACCAATAAATAGATAAATAAAAAATAAACAAATAAATAAATAAATAAATAAACAAATAAACATAAGGAAACCAAAGACAAGGCCACCAGGAATCGAACGCCCAATCTCCCCCCAATCGCCTGGCGGGGAGACGCGCCCCCCACCGACTGAGATTACCATAACGTGAATTAGTCTCCAAGTTTGAAGTATTTTATCTTATGAATCAGCATCTCATACTGATGGGGGGAGGGGGGAGGGGGAGGGTGATTGTGGGGGAGGAGAGAGGTAGGTGAGAGAGAGAGGGTTTAGGATGGGGAGGGTTGGTTGGGGGGCGGAGTAGGCAAAGGAGAGAGGGAGGGACGGAGGGAGGTTAGGAGAGAGTTTGGAGAGAAAGGGGGAGATAATGGGTAGAGAAGATGGGGGAGAGAGAGAGAGAGAGAGATTGTTGGAGGAGATAGGAAGAAAGGAAGAGGAGGATAGGGATGGAAGTAGAAGAGAAAACGGAGGAAGAGAAGCTGTGGGAATAAAAAAAGAGTAAAGGAGATACATTGACAAATAGATAAACAGGCAGAGAGAGAGAGAGAGAGAGAGAGAGAGAGAGAGAGAGAGAGAGAGAGAGAGAGAGAGAGAGAGAGAGAGAGAGAGAGAGAGAGAGAGAGAGAGAGAGAGAGAGAGAGAGAGAGAGAGAGAGTACAATTCAGCTACTATATTTTATGAAAACTCGTATATTTAGAAAGTACAGATGCTCCTCCTCTACCTCCTCCTCCTCCTCCTCCTCCTCCTCCTCCTCCTCCTCCACTCTTCTATAATCTTACTTTAACGTTAAATAGAAAACAATATTTCAATCTTCTTTACATGACTTTCTTACCCCCTACTCCTCCCTCACCACCACCACCACCACCACCACCACCACCACCACCCGTGACAAGGCGAAGGAAGGGACGGTTCGGCGAGTCACGACATCTCGGCCCAGGTATTTCAGTCCTCTTTAAAGGGATCCAATACTGAGGCCGGAGCAGGAGGGGAGAAATAAAATCGTGGCTTTGGGATAGATTTCGTGCAATGCAGCTGTCATTTTTTCAATCTGCGAATACTATAATAAAGATGCTGGAATGGTGGGGAGAGGAGCGAGTCGTGTAGAGGGCAACCAAAGATATAATGCTTCCACATCACTAGGAGAAACTGAATCACTTTCCTGTGCTGATGCGTGTGTGTGTAGTAATGGTGGTGGTGGTGGTGGTGGAGAGGGTTGTGTGTGTGTGTGTGTGTGTGTGTGTAGATGTGGTGCAGTGGTGGTAGTAGTAGTAGTAGTAGTAGTAGTAGTAGTAGTAGTAGTAGTAGTAGTAGTAGTAGTAGTAGTATTTGTTGTTCTTGTTGTTGTTGTTGATGTATCCTTCTTTTGCTTCTTATTATCTGTCTAGTTGTTCTTTTCTTTACCTTTTTTTATTTCCTTCGTTGTTGTTGTTGTTGTTGTTGTTGTTGTTCTTGTTGTTGTCATGGTTAGTGTATAAGTTGTATTGTCATTTTTCTTATCATTTTTTATTTATCTTTTCTTCTTCTTTTCTTCTTCTCTTGGTTTCGTGTTGACATCTTCACTTTATTCATGCTTTTTTCTTTCTCTCTATATTCACTTTTCTTGTGAATTTGAATGTCTTACCCGAGAAAGAAGTAGCGAAATTCAACGTTCATTAATTTCACCAGACGCTATTCAAACCAATCTATGCACAATTCTGTAAATAAACTCGTAAACTTTAAAAATATCCAACTATCAAATAATATAAATAAAAAAACACTTCCTTTCCCTTCTACAGTGTTTCCTTTCCTCGTTTTATCGTAATGGTTTGGACAATCTCTATTTTGCTCTCTCTAGTCTTCTTTCTTACGTCAAGTCTTGTTTGAAACCTTGGGAGAGGAAGGAAGTATTCAAGCTTTTAGTGTGTGTGTGTGTGTGTGTGTGTGTGTGTGTGTGTGTGTGTGTGAAAGTGAGGCAAGTGAAGCAAGTGAAGCAAACACACACACACACACACACACACACACACACACACACACACACACACACACACACACACACTTAAACACACAACTAAACACACCTGAACCCACTCACTTATACCCACACACACACACAGAAACCCCACCAAAAAACTACAAAAACACACAAAAAAACAAAAAATACAAACCCAACACAGACAAATCTAAGCAAGACGGCAAAGGGAGACGGAACGAGAAAAAAAAAAAAAAGTCGATTCGAAATAAGGCGAAGGGAGACTGGTCGAAGCAAGACACCCAGCATTTAAGGACCCAGAAACAGGTGAAGTTTAGGCAGGTGCAAGCAAGCAGGGACCCGTGTCTAATACCTAAAGCTTCGGGGAACGTTTGGGCAAAGTGTTGAGGTCCACCCGGCCTTGTGTTGTGAATCGAAGCTACTCACTTGAGAGTAATCGCCCGGACGACCATCCCTGTGAAGACTATAATCTGTGGCAGGAGTAGTGTGTTTAGAGGGGAGGATGTGTCAAGCTGGGCGAGTGGCGCAGGCCAAGTCAGGCGAGGAAGGAGGAGGGCCAGGAAGAGTAGTAAGGAGGTGAGGAAAGGAAAGGAGTGTGGGAATGGAGGGAGAGGAGGTGGAAGAGGAGGTGCGAATAGGAAGCAGTGTGGGAATGGAGATAGAACAGAAGGTACAGAAAAGAGGAAGAGAAAGATGAGGTGAGGAAAAGTGAGGATAGGAAAGGAGGGTGAATACAGAAGTAAATATGCGAATAGGGAAGGAAAGGAGTGTGGGAATAGAGAGAGAGAAAAAAAAAGAGGAATAGAAGATTAAGACAAGGACAGCAAAGAATATGAGTGTGAGAAAAAGATGATGATAAAAAGAAAAGGAGTGTGGAAATAGGGAAACAAGAAGAGTTACAGGAAGAAGAAGAAGAAAAGAAGGAGAAACAGACAGAAGAAGAGAAAGAGCAGGAAAAGGAGCACCAAATAGCAATGA